>NC_056731.1:158999994-159102494 GCF_019279795.1 Protopterus annectens
TATTTAATTGTCACAGTTAGTTAACTCTTTGTTTCCAGAAAAAATACTTTTTGAAAAATCTCCTGTGTGCTGATTATGTTGAATACATGAGTAAAGAACTACTAGCAACATACAGTTCTTAGTTTCAATATAACAATAGTTTAGTTTATGGTGTTGAATGGTTAGGAAACCTTTAAGTTGTTTGCATATTTGCATTTTAAGTATAATAATGTGTAAACCTGCCATCAAATTATTACGTTGCAGTAAAATTTCATCTCATATAACAAATGTATAAAAATATTTAAAACATTTAAAATATCATGATACAAATAAAATAAATATAATAAATGTATAAATAAATATATTGGCTGTTTTAAATACTTAAAAACTCTGTCTCAACAGCCCTGTTAAAATACATATTGAAAATATATGCCATAAATAAGGATTAAAAATATCCATTATCAATACGCTTAGCAAATACCTGTTAAAAATTGTTTTGCTGGTATACACACACACACACACACACACACACACACACACACACACACACACACACACACACACACACACACACACACACACATATATATATATATATATATATATATATATATACAGGTGAGGTGCCTCAAAGGCATTACACAGACCTCAAATTAGCCAACTGGGGGCATTCACGACACACAGTCAGACAGTAACATACACACTTTGGATGGACCCTCAGCATCATGCAGTGCAGCCCTTTCCACTTACCATTACTATTAATATACACCTCTGGGATACATGAGTGTTGTTAGTAGGTGATTGCCCTTCACTTAGCACACACTGCACCTATGTAAATTATTGCTGTTCACCTTTATAGCACTGTGGCAACTCCAACAGAACATACCCCCAACTGTACAGGGTTTTGATGACTGTCTACATGTTTGTCTCATATGTTTGGTCTGTTCCTCATAACTCCTGTGTTTGTCAGATACATTACTGGATTGGCCTGTGGATTGGTGCCACTAAGTAATGTCCTAATTTCAAGTGCAGACTGCATAACCTGCAGTACATGTATGTTAAAACAAAGCCAGTTACTCAAACAACTTTCCAAGTTTACACTGGATATAGTAAGTGTACACACACCTGTTAACATGCCAGGTTTTTGTGATATATCACAATACCTCAAAAATAAGGTCATAACATTATCATCATTTCATATGACATATAATTTGTGCAATCCAGCTGAAGAACATACACATCAGTTATAGTTAACATCTGGTAACTGAAATAGGTACAATATGCTGGTTGCATGAGTGTGCACAGCACACCCTTAAAGTAATACTCGGTTAAAGCACCTTTTGATTTAATCACAGCATGCAGTCCTCTTGGGAAGGTGTCTATCAGCATGGCACATTTTGACTTGCCAATGTTTGCACACTCTCCCTTACAAAACACCTCCAACTATGTCAGATTGCAAGGGCATCCCCTGTGCACTGCCCTCTTCAGGTCACCCTGCATATATCCTACTGGATGTAGGTGTAGGCTCTGACTTGGCTAGTGTAGAACATTGCATGTGTTCTGGTGAAGCCATCCTTTTGTTGATTTGGATGTATGGTTTGGGCCATTGTTGTGTGGAAATTTGGAATTCCTCACCATCCACAGCTACGTGGCAGTCACCAGAACATTGTGGAGACACAAGGGACCAGTGTTTGGAACTGTTCATAATCCCCTCTAACCTGGCTATAGCCCAAGTTCCAGCTTGTGAACAGCAACCCCAAAGCAGGACACTGTCATCACCATGCTTCACTGTGGGGGTGTTGTTGTTGTGTTGATGTGCAGTGGTGTTCTTGCACCAAACACACCTGTCAGAATGTTGGCCAAAGAGTTCAACTGTGGTCCCATATTATCATAACACATTTTCCCACTTGCTTTTTGGAGACCTGATGTATTGTTTTCAGACTTTCACCAGCCCTGGATATTGTTTGGTGTGAGGAAAGTCTGCCATCTTCCAACCCTACCCAATAGGCAGGACATATGGAGACCATGGAAGATTGTTGTGACATGTAGTACACACCCAGTACTTGGAGATTCCTGCTACTCCTTCACTGTTGCTGTAGGGCACCTGGCAGCCTCCCTGGCCAGTTTTGGTCTTGTATTCTCATCGACTTTGTTGGGATGTCCACTCCTTCACAATGTTACTGTAGCCCCATATGTTCACCACCTTTTGATGACTGTCTGCACTGGGTTCCATGCTATGTGCAATGCTGTAGAAATGTTTTGATACCCTTCTCCAGGCTGATACATCTCAAACATGTGGTCCCTTAGCAGCTTCATCAGCTCTATGTGAACCATGGCTGTTGCTATAGCAGGCAACTGGGCATATGTTAGGATAATCCTGGTAGGACAGCTGACCTTTATTTGCCATTAATCAAAAAGTCTCTGTAATCGATGGCTGTTGTGTAGCCAATAAGATGTACTGCTGTAGTTATATCAAAAGCTGCCTCAGTACAGTGCTAGCTTCAGCCTGTGCACACATATGCTTCTAGGTTGTTGCACTATTGTTATGTGTCATTATTGTTCCCCTTACAGATTTATTTGCTTTGCAATTGAATTGGACAGGTTATAGGTCACATGAAAGGTTGGCAGTATTTTGAACTTGTCTATTGTGCTCTCATTTTTGTATATCACAAATACATGACATTCTAACAGGTGTGTACACCATTTATATGCACTGTATACCACTAATTTCTACAATATGACCCTAGTTTTGGACCTTTGTCCCCCAATTTTGTCAGTCTTTGTCCAGATGTCCTGCAATGACAAGTTGTGAGGTATGCTACAGATATGTGACATCTCCTGCAAATAGGCCCCTGTGATGACCACAGTGATGCAATGCAGTAAACACCATCACAGGTGAACATACAGATATTGCCAAATGGGTGAGTGTAACAGTTGTGTGCATGGTCACATGCATTAACATTAGCATCCCTGGGGTACTGGTAAGCCACAACAGGAAAACCCCATACTTACTGGGTTAATGTAGGATGCAGGCAGGAATGTTATCAGGCCCCAAGGGGACTTGCTTTTGTTAACTTGGATTAGGCAATTTGCACCTGATCCATGATGATGAGGAGAGGGGTGCTTGGGCTGTGTATATCCACCTACACTAATGGTGATCCAGGGGGTTGATGTTTGCCCTAAACCTGTCTGCAGCAGTTTGACTGTAGCTATGGTGTATGTGTATGTGCTGTGATTGACCATCATTACAGGATGGGTTGGGTTGTTGCCTCTGAGACTGCAGACATATGTGAAGATGGCCTTGTGATTGCCCTTAGTGGATGTTTCCAATTTGTACTCATAATTAGCCTTAGAGTAATCCACATGTGACCTAATATGCTTGTTCAGACAAAGGTTGGTATGCTGCCCAGTTGGTGCCTGCTCCTATTTTGCCCTGTATAAGCAATATAGCATTACATTATGTGCTTTGTGCATTGCTGCTGTCCAGCAAAGGGGTTTACTCTACTTTGGTGGAGACAGGTTTTACAAGTAAGGTATTGCTGAGGTCATACAGCTATGTGGGTGGTCATATATCTGTTTGTAGTAGGCATGGACACAGGGTCAGAACACAGTTGGCCACCTCTACAATTTCAATGTGATACTCATGCTCATTGTACTATCCATGTCTGTGTCAGGGCAATGCTACAACCAGTAGCTGTAGAGGTGTAACTCTGTTGGATGCACAGAAACTAAGGTTACACATGTGTACAATATGTACAGCTTATTTACCAGATGTTTTGCATCCCATGTCAGTTGTTATGAGGCAGCCAGGTACACCTACCCATACATACATATGCACAGGTAATACCTGCTATACATTTCTGTTCTGTGTCAGTATGGCACACTGTAATTACAGTCTTGCTGCTCAGTCATGTCACCCTGTTAGGGCAGGGCATCTGGAGGACACCGCACATAGATGGTGGACTATGGGCTACAATTAGTGACACTGTCTTCATATTGCTCTAACACACATATGTCATTTGCTAGTGTAGTAGCCTTTGCATTCACAGACATACCCTGGAGTATGTCTGATTCTCATATGGCAGGCAGAGAGGAGAAAGGCTAGGTGTGTGGTAGTGAGGGTAGGAACTGTTAATGTTGTGAGTATGACTGGCATGGGGACAGAGCTCGTTGATATGCTGGCCAGAGGAAAGGTGGATATATTGTGTGTTCCAGAGACAAAATGGAAGGGTGTACAAATGTGTGTATCATAGTCTGATACAAAGAGTTCTATCATGATGTGTATGGGAGGGGAAATAGTGTAGGGGTTAACCTGAAGGAACATTATGCCAAGAGTGTTTGTGCAGGTGATAAGAGTGTCTGGTAGAATGTTGTTTAGGAGGCTGGGAATTGACGGGTGTAATGACAACAGTGGTTAGTGTATATGCTCCACTAATTGTGTGTGTGATGGATGAGACAGATGTACTTTGGTGTGGTTGGATGATGTGGTGATGAGTGTACCCAAGGGTGAGAGAGTGGTGATTGGAGCGGATTTCAATGAGCATGTTGGTGAAGGGGACAGAGGGGATGCAGAAGTGATGGGTAAGTATGGTGGTAAAGAAAGGAATGCAGAAAGTGAGATGATGATGGTGGTGGAGTTTGCAACAGAGGTTGGACATGGGTGTGGTGAATACGTAGTTTTACAAGACCGAGGGGCATAGGGTGACACGCAAGCATGGAGGAAGATGGACACAGGTGAATTATCTCCTATGCAGGTGGGCCTGCTTGAAGGGGATTGGTAACTGTAAAGTGGCGACAGGGGAAAGTATAGTTAGGCAGCATGGAAGGTTGGTCTGTGGGATGACATTGGTGATCAAGAAGAGGGGGAGGAGTGTGAGGGCAGCACCACAGATCAAATGCTGGATACTGAGAAAGGGTGATTGTGAGGATGAGGTCAGGGAAGAGTTAAGATAAGCAGTAGGTGGCAGTGCAGACCTAGCAAATATCTGGGTAACTACATCCGCGCTAGTAAGGGAGATGAGTAGCACAGGTCTTGGTATGACATCTGCACAGAGGACAGAGGACAAGGAGACCTGGTGAAGACATGAGGAAGTGCAGGGGGAGTATACAGAGAAAGAGGTTGGCCAAGGAGAAGTGGGCTTATCAGACAGATGATGAAAGTAGACAGGTGTATAGGGAGATGGGGTGCATAGCAAAGAGACTGGTGGCAAAGGCTGAGGATGGGCATCTGAAGGGTTGTATGTTAGGTTGGACACTAGGAGAAGACAGGACCTGTACCAATTGGCTAGACAGATGCATGTAGCTAGAAAGAATGTGCAGCAAATAAGTCTGATAAAGGATAATGGTGGAAGGGTACTCACAAGCGAGGAGAGTGCATCACGCAGGTGGAAACATTACTTTGATGGGCTGTTGAATGAAGAGAATGAGAGAGAGAGAAGGTTGGATGATGTGGGTATGGTGAATCAAGATGTGCAACAGATTATCAAGGAAGAGGTAAGGATAGCTATGAAGAGGTTTAAGAATGGAAATGCTATTGGTCCAGATGACACACCTATGGAAGCATGGAGGTGTTTAGGACAAATGGCAGTAGTCTTTTTAACCAGATTGTTTACTGTAATCTTGGAATATGAGGGGATGCATGCGGAGTAGTTAAAATGTGTTTGGGTACTGATTATGAGAATAAGGGTGGTGTACAGTAACTACAGAGGGTTAACACTGATGAGTCACAGCATGAGGTAATGGTAAAGGGTGGTGGAAGCTAGGCTAAGAAAGGAGGTGAAGATTACTGATCAGTAGCATAGTTTCATGCCTGGAGAGACCAGTACAGATGCTATGTTTTTTCTGAGAGTGTTGATGGGGACATACAGAGAAGGTTGGAAGTAGCTGCGTTGTGTCTTTGTGGACTTAAAGACAGCATATGAGGAATCCATAAGAATGCTATGGGATATGTACAAGACTAATGTGACAGTGGTGAGTTCTGCATTGGGAGTGACAGGTGCATTTAAGGTGGAGGTGGGAGTGCATCAGGGATCAGCTATGAGCCCTTTCTTATTTGCAGTGGCGATGGACGGGTTGACAGACATGATCAGACAGGAGACCCTGGAGAGGTGGAGGTATGGTCTAGACAGGGAAAGAATGATGGTCAGCAGGACTGAGAATATATGTGTGCAAATGAGAGGAAGGATAGAGGAATGGTGAGGATGCAGGGAGTACAGTTTTCAAATATGGATAGGTGTGAATACTTGGAAACAACAGTTAAGTGTAATGGCGAGTGTGGGGGAAGAGGTGAAGATGACAGTATGGGCAGGATGTGGGTGGTAAAAAGAGTGTCAAGTGTGATTTGTGACAGATGACTACCATTAAGAGTGATAGGGAAGGTCTACAAGAGGGTAGTGAGACCAGCTATGTTATATGGGTTGGAGACACTGGCATTGAAAAAAGAGGCATGAGTCAGAGCTGGACATAGCAGAATTAATGATGTTAAGATTTGCACTGGGTGTGACGAGGGTGCACAGGCTTAGTAATATGTATGTTAGGGGGTCAGGCCAGGTTGGACAGCTTGGGTACAAAGCCAGAGAGTATCAGGATTATGTTGGTTTGGACAAATGATGAGGAGGTATGCTGAGTATAATTGTGAAAAGATGAGGCTGCCAGGTAGAAGGAAAGGAGGAAGGCCTGAGATAAGGTGTATGTATGTATGTATGTATGTATGTATGTGGTGATAGCAGACATGCAGGTGATTGGTGTGACAGAGCAAGACGCAGAGGACTGGAAGACATGGAGACAAATGATCTGCTGTGGTGACCACTAACGGTTATAGCCAAAAGAAAGAGAAGGTGATGTTGTAATGTCAGTGTTCACAGGTTTATAATTAATTTGCCAGACATAATCTTGTTGACATAACTACACATATGAGGCACACATATGGTCAGTGCGCATAACACTGGACAGTCGAATGGTATGAGCTCAGTATATCACATGCAGTTCAACACACACAACTGCAAAAGTATTTCAGTATGCAAATACCCTGTATAGGTCCATCAGATGTCTGAGACAAACATGTATATCATATTTGCATTGACAATTAATATATAGATATTTGCAACATCTCAGTATTTGGCCTAGCAGTGTCACGGTCAGTACTGTGCAACACACACACCAGTAGTGGTCATATGTGAACCATCCTTTCCTGGGGTGACTCAAGGCCCTGAGATGTGTTCTATGTCACTGCAGACAGACACAAATGCTATGGTCATAGGTTCTGCTCAGCAATATATCAGTACAACGTGTGTTGTTGAGACATGATATTGTTTGAACTTCCTATTTTCCATGTTTACATACACCTTACTACATTCCACTACATGCTTAATTGTTTGACATAGCTGTATTTTTTTTCACTTCAGTTGGTATAATCCATCAGTTTCAGTGTGTGGGTCTATGTGTGTGTGTGTGTGTGTGTGTGTGTGTGTGTGTGTGTGTGTGTGTGTGTGTGTGTGTGTGTGTGTGTGTGTGTGTGTGTGTGTGTGCATGTGTGTGTGTGTGTGTGTGTGTCTCTCTCTCTCAGACAGATGTAGGATATACATCTGTTTTGTATAGGCAGCAGCTTGCCTTTAGTAGGTAATGCTCATGAGCAGCTGATGGCCTGTGCACTAATTGGAGTCTCCCACTTGCTAATTGCATGTAGAACAGCTGTGGTATAATTCCCATACCCAATAGCATGGGAACACACTCCTATAAATGAGTATTTCATGTGGGCATTGCCCCTTTTCCTTGCCTGTGAGGAGTACTTCATGGAGGTGTGTGACAAACAGCATCACAGAGGGTAGTTGGAAATACCTTTTACAAGAAACTTTGTGGAGACAGCCCAGCAAACTGGGGGAAAATGTTCCAGACATAAGGACAAAATGTAAGTATTGTTGTTATACAGTTGAAGTAATGCTAGTTTGACAGGGTTTGTGTCGATATGTCTGCTCTGCATGAATTTAAGTCTGATAGTGTTATGTGGTTGACATAACTCACAACTGCAGGGTATCTGCAGACTGGCCAGAGTTTGGACTCTTATATTTGGTGTGTTACTCACACATTTTTTGGTCTTAGAATTTCTGTAGCATACTCTAAGGACTGCAGTCAGAAAATGGTAACATCCATGTGTGTGTTTCTGACTATATATCCCTCAGAACAGATATGGTACAGCAACCCTGTTACACCAGCAACTTTCTCAGTTTATGACAGCAATATGTCAATAATGCCCCTGTGTTTGGGCCTCTGCTCCCAATTATGTCAGCCTTTCTCCAGATGTCATGTTGTAAGAAGTGGATAGGTATAGGATATCATAGTATAGTGACTTAATTCCAGATATCATCCCAATGATGTATCAGACTGCCAGACACGTAACGTGTAGAAGGCCTTATATATGAGAACAAAGCCTGGACTTTCTATGGGACTCTGTACAGTTGAGAGGACTGTGTATTTCTGGCAATTGTTGACAGACTGTCAGGATTGTGTAGCAGTGTATTGTAAATGTGTTATTTGGCCTGTGTAGGGAGGGGGTAGATGTAAGTGTTGAGGGTCTTTTTCTATCGGACTTTGCATGCTGCCCAGTTTCTGGTGCTTATCAGCTGTATACATTTGTAGGGGCAGACTGACACATGTCCCATACCACAGTCAGGTGTCAGACTACATTGTGAATTGTGCCAGTATATATAGGGGTAGTGTGTGAGTGGCAAACATGCTGACGATTTTGATCACACAGTCCATATACACTACTGTTTCTGTGGCTTACCAGTATGTCACTCTAAATATGGTGAGATTGGTTCTGGGTATGCACTTTCACGCTGGTGTCTGTTGGTCAATGCTGTTACATCCCTGTAGTGCCTGATATATTTGCAATTACATGTGTATTCCCCCACAGCAAAATTGTGTTGTGTTGTGTCAGTCTGCCTGTAGTTTAGACAGTACTTGGTGACATGCCTAGCAGCTCAGTGTAGTTTCCCTACTGTGATGTTATGTCCCGATATTTATCAGATGTTCATAGGTTCATAGGTTCATAGGTTCATACTAGGCTATCTGCCCAAGGGCATTTATAAGCCTAGCCCATAGTTATTTGGCTTTCGCCACCCCTTTAGTTTGAATAAAACTATGCCTATTATTTTGCTGTGCCTCTGTCAAGCAGTGACACTGAAGTAATCCCTGGGGTATATCTGCGATCTCCCATCCATTGGTCAAGATTCCTCTTGAACAAGGCCAGCGAGGTGCTCTGACTCACATGTACCGGGATTTTGTTCCACAGCATAGGGAGTCTCTGGGTGATGAATCTGTCCCTCCAGCACGTTCTATTAATAACCGTGTCAAGGTTTAAGTCTCCCGCCCTTGTGGTTCTGAGGGATCTAGATTTTTTGAGGTGAAGCATATTCATCAAATCTGGGTTTGACATGGCCTTATATGTCAGGCACAGGTCACCTCTGAGCAAGCGGTATGAGACTGAATAGAGCTGGAGTTCTTTCAGTCAGGCAGCATGAGACATATTTTTGAGACCCTTTATCCTTTTGGTGAGGAACTTTTGGGGCCTTTCCAGCTGCTGCAGGTGTCGGGTCAGATACATTCCGAATGGGGCATTGTACTCAATCATAGGTCTAATGAGTGATGAGTACAGGGGGACGATGACCTCCCTTGATCTAGATGTGAATCCCTTCATGATCAGGTGGGCAATGTAGAAGGTTTTCCTGACTACTTTAGCAACATGAGTGTCAAGCGAAGGCTACTATCAACCTGGGTCCCCAGATCCCTGATGACTTCTTCTGTGCTCAGTGGATTGCCACCTATATGGTAGCTAGGGTAACCTTATTTTTCCCGAAGGGTATGACTATGCATTTCTTGGCATTTAACTTTAGGCCATGGCTCTGGCACCAGTTATCCGTTTCTGTGAGGCCCTTCTGAAGGATATCTGTGTCAGATGTGTTTTCGACTATGGCAGTTTGCAGTCATCTGCAAACTTTGTCAGCCATAACCCTCCTGCGTTTGCTTGTACTTCAGAAAAGTAGATGCGAACAAGAGTGGACCCAGGACTGAGCCCTGTGGGACACCACTTGTGACAGGCTTTGAGTCTGACATGGCTCCAGCAACTCTGACCCTGTGGGTTCTGTCACTTAGCCAGTTTGCAACCCATCTTGTGATGTATGGGTTTACATTCAAGCTGATGAGTTTTTCGATGATACCTGAGTGGGGTATTGTGTGAAGGCCTTTGCCAGGTCAAGGTAGGCTGTATGGACTGCCTTTCCCTCATCAATGGCCTTGGTGACTGTCTCGAAAAAGTCAACCAAGTTTAAAAGGCATGATCTGCCTTTGACAAAGCCAAACTGGGTTGGATCCAAAGTCTGCAAGTTCCTATGTCTTTATTTATGAGTTCCATTATGATCCTCTCCATGGCTTTGCAGATAAGGCTTGTCAAGCTAATGGGATGGTAATTTCCAGGGTCGGTGGAGGCACCGCCCTTGTGAAGTGGGACCACAGTGCGTCGCCACTCCTTGGGTACGTATCCTGAGGTGAGGCTAAGATTAAACAGCTGTCCTAACTGCGGGTTTAATTCCTCATTGAGTTCGTGGAGCACACAGCCGGGGACACCATCCGGTCCCATGGATGCTGTGCTTTTTGCTTTGGAGAGAGCAGTTCTCACCTGGGTGTTGCCTGGCCCCCATATGTGTTGTATATATCTGACACATCAGTGGGATGGTGAAGATTTATGTCAGTAACTAGTGGGGACTAATTTTGTTTTGGAGTTGGGCTACTCCAGTCAATATATGTTACAACAGACAGAAGGGTGTTACTGCATCAACTGTGTTATCTTATCTACTCCAGTATTTGTCATATGTTCCCAATTTCATGGCTTTACACCCCCCCCCTCTGTCAGGCTTGGTTTAGATTTGTCGCACTAAGGGGTTCTGAGCATACCTCTCAACTGGCCAGATTGTTTCAGACTGTCCAGGATTATTTCCACAGAATCATTATTTTCATTTCTGTGGTAAATTACTGTGATGATGTGAGGATTTCTGTCAGTAAATGATGACATACATTTCAGTTTCAGAACTCACATTCTTCTGAACATGTATACTGACACAAACCCTGTTACTGTAGCAACAGTCTACATTTATAACTGCAGTGTGTACATTATGTCCCTGTTCTTGGACCATTGTCCCACCATTTTGACAGCCTTTGTCCAGAATTCTTGCACTAAAAGGTGGAAAGGTATGGTGCTGGGTATGACTCCACTACATGTTATGAGTATATATATATATATATATATATATATATATATATATATATATATTTTTCTTTTTTTTAGATGCATCTATACTGATATATATAAATATATATATATATATATATATGGTTCCCTATCAGAAGCCTGAAACACTGTAAGCCTGAAAATGAAAATCCTGAAACCAAAAGCCTGAAAATTCAAAATCCCGAAAACCCAAAATCCTGAAACTCAAAATCCTGAAAACACAAATAATGCTAATATGTCACTATAAAGACACTAATATCTACCAACTGACCCTGACCCTAACCCTAACCCTAAGGTCCGTCACTATCGCACACTCACCTGACCAGCCTAACCCTAACTCACTTAAACCGACCCTAACCCCAATATTTGTCACTATTGCATACATGCCTAACCTGCGCCCTAACCCTAACTCACTTAAACCGCCCCTAACCCTAACATAAAACCAACCGCACACTTACCTGAACCCAACGCATGACCTAACACCACAGGGCTAACAATAGCAAAGCCACAATGATGTCAGTATGTCCATTTTGTGTTTTCAGGATTTTGAGTTTCAGGATTTTGGGTTTTTGGGATTTTGAATTTTCAGGCTTTTGGTTTCAGGATTTTGATTTTCAGGCTTTTAGTGTTTCTGGCTTCTGATAGGGAACTATATATATATATATATATATATATATATATATATATATATATATATATATACACACACACACACACACACACACACACATATATATATATATATATAGATAGATAGATATATTATATGTATTTGTTTTATATGCATAGCTCTATATATCTGATGTATAGATTTTTTAATATTTATCTATCACCATACACATCTATATGTGTACATTTATATATACTAAACATGACTGATTCCACAGTGTTTGTTTCCTACTATTCTATATCTGTTCTGAATGATATATTTGAAAAATCAGCATTCAGGTACAGTGGTACATTGCTCTGACTATGGTGTACAAGGTCCTGGGTTCAAGACTTGGTAAGGCTGATTATTTTGTTGCTGGGCAGAACAGTGGCTGATGGAGACAGGGTGATTAAGGCAGTTTAAGTAGTTGTAAGTGGGTCTGCACAGGTTTCCGCTATGGTAAGTGATGCCAACACACAGTTAAATGGGAAACTGTTTAATCTGTGTGGGCATCACTTAGCATTGCACAAACTTGCTTACTGCGGCTTACCCCCCATGTTAAATTCTTTAAAAGAAAAGAAAAAAGGGGTGATAGGAAAGTGGTGAAAAAGGCAGCACACAGAGGGAAAAACAAAACAATATGAAAGATAACTAGGGATGTGCAGGACAGGTGTAGGGAAGGTCCATAGCTTTCCATTTATGATACAGCAACACTGTGCTTTGTACAGAATTTGGAGGTGAATTTGGACACTCAAACCCCTGAGACAGGGGTGAGGACAACAGGAATGTGTTATTAAGCCAGTTAGAGCAGATTACATGTGTCCAGTGGACACGTGTGTGAAATGGGCAGCTATGTATGGGTAGATACTTTTTGTGGGAACAGATTGCCCTTTTTATTTATTTTTTTTTATAAGGTGAGAGTGGGATGCTGGGGAAGGATAGTAGGTATATTTGGGGAGGTAAGTTGGAAATGAAGACAGAGAAGACAGATAAGACAGCAGACAGGGTAATATACGACACATGTGGGGGATAAACACCTTGGACGGGGAGGGTATTTGGGAATCAGACACCCATGAGCCCCCAAATGGATACAGTGGGACTGAGGTCCTCACCCATGGGCAGTCACCACTGCACCTTCATGGCTCTAAAGGTGGCTGTGCTTGGGGCTGAGCAGGAGGGGCAGGCTGACCCTCAAGATGCACTATGCGGCCCTTAAGCTGGCATAGCTGATCTCCAAACTCTTTTTGAAGCTCGCTACGCACCAATCCCCAGACATGACTGCGGGTGATGGTGTCCTGTCCGCACCTGCTCCCGGGGGGGAACAGGTCCCATCCCTTGAGGAGATTTCACCCAAAGGTGGTGCAGGACCAGCGGACGAGGAGGTCCCAGGTTGGGTCCCAGACGTGCTGGGGCCTAGTGTCACTGCCAATTCAGGAGGGACAGGTGGATCCGCTGGGATCGGCCTTCCCAGACGTGCTATGGTGTTGAGGTTTTACAATATATGTTGGTAAGTCATGAACAACACACTTCAGGATTAGTTATAACAGCATGCATGGGTGTTACCATTAACCTAAAACAACAGATTTGAAACAGTTGCATAGCAAACAGAACACATGCATATATGGAACCACAGTGGACATTATAACGACATGCAGGTTACATTGATAGCAACAGGCCACCAATGATAGTATTTGAACAGGGAACATTAATAATCAAACATTTAAACATTTTTAGAACAATAGGACACATGTCCCAACAGTAGGTTTGGTGAAAAAAATACCCATTGATTTATGCGTTTAGATTGTTGGTGCAGATAGGCTGGAGAGAGAGAGAGATTTCAATTAACAACTGTATAGTCTTCAATTGCTCACAGCTTTAATGATCATTTCTCTAATCATTACTCTTCAGGTATTACCTCACTTTACATCAAACTATGGCCTTGGGTTGGGCAGTGGCATGTTTGTACACAGTCTATAATTACAGCCTTCTTACAGCTCATTTATACCTTTTCTTACCTGGTAGACCTGTGGAGGAAATTACTGTTAACACTACTTGATGGTCTCTATCCATATTCACATAGTCAGTGTTACATATGTGCACTCATAGTGTGTGTGTGTGTGTGTGTGTGTGTGTGTGTGTGTGTGTGTGTGTGTGTGTGTGTGTGTGTGTGTGTGTGTGTGTGTGTGCATGTGCACTACTGCCATACTCTGCCTTAATTTCTATCGGTCACCCTGGGTGTTGGCAGCAGTGACCACTAGCTGTGACAGTGTGACACTTGAGGGACATTTCTTGGAGGAGACTACTTGGTGTATGTACTTATCTTGCTGTCATTTGCAGCCTTGGGGTTGGACAGTGAGTGTTGTACACAGTGCATAATTGCAGCCTTCGTACAGCTTATTTATACCTTTTCTTACCTGGCAGACTTGTGAGGAAATTTCTGTTAACAATACCTGACTGCTTCTATACATATTCACATATTTTGGGTGAGATTATGCATACAGTCAAATACCAGTCCTGGGATTCGAACCATGCCTGTTTGTGCAAAAAGGTACAACAAGGCTGTGTTTCATCATAATGAGCTAATTGGGAACTGCTCTTTCTTTCTTGACTGTTTTCTTCATAATACTCTCTTGTTTGGACAATCTGCTTTGTAATCCTGACATTCATGCATGGCAGATAGTTCTTATACTGTGTGTTCATACCTTCACATATAACAGTATGTAAAACAGTGGTTAACACAACATTACTATTCAGGGATCAAATCTTGGTGCATGGAACATTTCTTATAGTTAATTTGTTTTACAACTCCATAATCTTTGTCAGATGTGCCTCAATTAATTAATGCTGTGAGAGCCATAGTTTCTGTGCAGAACCTGTACACATTTAGATTCATACTACCACATAACAAAGTAAACACAACAGTCTGGGGCACTGAGTTTTATTGACAGGTACTGACACTTTTATTTATATATATCCTGTATGTCAGTATTACTCTACTAATGTCTCATTTATTCAGTACAAGCAATACACTACTGGCAGCCTTTCTATTTATTTGCCCTGACGACTGCAAGCTAGATTTGTACTCACCAGCCTCACGAAGCAGCCTTAGCAGCCTGTTGGTGTGGGCATCCACATTCACAGACCACTCATCTGCAGCTGTATAGGAGATAGAGAAACATTTATGCATACCTATCCATCTCATACTTAGGCTGGACATTGTTACACAATAATTAATACTGATACTTACACACTGCTTGGACATTCTATGCCCGAGTGTCTTGGATCCACTGGTCCAAGAGGTCCCTCTGCCTATGCTCCAGGTCTGCATAATATTGCTGGGCCTGCTCACCAGTCTGAGGGATACCAGTAGCACTGGTATGGTCACGTGCAAGATGGTCCCAGGCCTCTGCTTTGTATGGTGTTTTATGAGGAGTCCAACCATGACCCTAGACTTCTGAATGCCCCAACACTGTGCCCAAAAGTGCACACCCTCACCAATGCCAGCCATAGTGCCTGCAGTGATCAGCTACAACCGGTTATGGTTGTATTCCCACCTGTGGGGTTTAAATAGGGATGGATTCCCACTCTTTGCCATAATTGGCTGATTTTAAATATGCTGAGCTAAGCTAAGTGATGGGCAAACCTATTAGCACAGATAAGCATAGTGACGCCCATGCACTGGCCCATCAATCAAGAAGCCTCATTCCTCACCACTAACACCAGTGAGTGGCATCCACATTGAGAAGGATAACAAATACATACACAGTAAAGTACAATTTCCCTTAAGGGCACACAGAGATCACAGTCAGTCTGGGGCTGGTTTCTCCCTTTCTCTCCAGATCCTCAATAAGACACCCCACTGGCACAGCTATAGGGTCCAGATCTCAGCCTAGTGGTCAAGCTAAAACCTCCAGCACACTCTGTCCAACCAGTGCTTCGTGTCCCTGCCCAAGTAGCTGACACACACACACACACACACACACACACACACACACACACACACACACACACACACACACACACACACACACACACACACACACACACACACACACACACACACACGCACACACACACACACACACACACACACTTTGAGATATGAGTTATATACAAACACACATACACTCCTGGGGAAGGCTGGCACATGATCTCTAGCTATGTCCCTTCTGCCCAGACTATACAGTAGTACTACTTGCCACCAACCACTAATATCAGCTACTAATAAGGCCCTTATCAAAGAGTGTCCAATTATTACTGTGCAATATTATTATCCAAATGGTAGGTGTGATGAACAGCAAGGCTTATTTGGAGTGGCTTGAATAGTATCACTATATATATGCAATGTATTCTAGAGCTTAAATTATCTCTACATAAACCAGCCACAGTTGAAAGGTTTAAAATATTTAATAATAAATAATAAGAACACAAGACAATACTTCTTACTATACAGTGCTAGTCAAGAGTTCAGAGATCACAGAGAAATGCTTAAAATAATACAGTAGAAAAGTTCTGACATCAATACAGAAAACAGCTACACTAGACTTCCTATTTTCTATCTATATCTAAGAGCAAACACTGGCTCTAAAATAAGCTTACATATAGAGCAAGGCAGTGCTGGTAATGTCAGTTCTGAAAACAAATGCAAAATGCTCTGATTCTCTCTCTGTCCTTAAACTGATAACACAGTACCACTGACTCATTTCAGATTATATCATTATTCTCTGTTCCCCGGGATAACAGGAACTCAGAGTGTAGCAGCCCTTTAAATCTTGCAGCTGGTCAGGAAGCCAGAGCAATAAAAGACATTAGACATGTAAATTCTAGCTATTAACTCTGGTCTCAAAACAATAGGAAGAATTCCTTCATTCAGACATCTCGGCTCCAAGTGTTGAGATCAAACAATTATGCAATGCTTGACTTATCAGCTTTCCTCTAGCAGAGTGCAATGTGGTTACATTTTTGAAGTTCAACATTTACCATAATTTTCTTATATTTAAGAAAACAAGCATGTGGCTCACATTAATATTTACAAATTATCTACAAAATCCTATCCAGCTAGGCTGGCAGCCTCCACAAGCATTTCTTAAAGGAGTAGATGCTAACTGCTGCTTACCAGTGTGCAAATCTGCTTGGCTATGCTAATTATTGCTAAGCATTTAAATTTAAGCAATGCTCACACTGGCAGAGCATAGCTGAGCAAAATTTAGCATTGTTCAGCTTTCATTTTATGGACTATCAGGATTGTGGGGTTGACTCTTGGCATCTTATGATATGTATGTTTCCCTTCCATAACATCCCCCTATGTGTTTTCATTACATTATATTCTTCTATGGCTATACTGTATGGGACACTTGTGTTTATATGGGGATTTCACATCTGTACTACACTGACACCTCACATTTGGACCTGCTACACTATCCTGGTTAAAAATATATATTATTCACTACCCATTTATAAAAAAACATACTTTTAGTGCTGTTTTCACATATAAAAATGAATGGACTGCATTGGGGCTCAAACCATGAATGACTGCATGCTAAGCGAAAGCTGTAACTACTACACTATTTCACTTTGAGTATTATGGCTGTATATTTCTGTTTAGCTCCTTTGGATGTTTAAGCTATGCTATACACAGTTGTGTGATGTGTACACCTGCTCGGCTACGCTTAAAACCTATTGGGGGATGGGGGAAAAAAAGTATTTGTTTTATCTTTATTAGTTTAGGGATGTGCACATAGCTAACAGTCATACCTCTCCATAGGTTATAGGTAGGTACTAGACTATTGGCCCTAGGGCCTATATAAACCTAGCCAAATGGTACCCTGGCTTTTGCCACTCAAGAAAATTATTTTCCTGTGCCCATGTCAAGCAGAGCCACAAAAGTGATCCCTGGGGTGAATTTCCTATCTCCCATCCAATCATCAAGATTTTTCTTGAAGAGTGCTAATGAGGAGCTTTGTTTGATATAGATAGGTAGTTTGTTCCAGAGTATGGGAAGTCTCTGGGACAGGAATCTATCCCTCCAGCATGTTCTGTTTATTGTGGTGAGAAGGTTTAGGCCCCTAGAGCGTGTAGCTCAGAGGGATTGGGATTTCTTTATGTGGAGCATGTCCAATAGCTCTGGGTTTGACATAGCTTTGTATGTTAGGCAGAGATTGCCTCTGAGTAGGTGATATGTGACAGAGTAAAGCTGGAGGTTTTTGAGACGGTCTGTGTAGGGCATCTATTTTTGGTCAGTAATCCACTTTGTGAGGTATTTCTGTGGCCTTTCCAGTTGTTGTAGATGTCTTGTGAGGTACATACCAAAAGGGGAGTTGTACTCTATAATGGGTTTAATGAGTGATGAGTAGAGGGGAACAATGACCTCTTTTTTCCTGGATGAGAAACCTTTTGTGATGAGGTGTGCCATGTAGAAGGATTTCCTGACTACTGTGTCGATGTGTTTATCAAAGGAGAGACTACTGTCTACCTGTGTCCCAAGGTCTGTTATCACACTTTCGGTGTTAAGTAGACTACTGCCTATGTGGTAGTTCATGGGTACAGAGTTTTTACCAAAAGGGATGACAATGCACTTTATGGCATTGAGCTTCAGGCCAGGGTTTTGACACCAGGCATCTGTCTCAGTGAGGCCCTTTTGTAGCATGTCCACATCATTAGGAGTTTTGATTATGGCTCCTAGTTTGCAGTCATCTGCAAACTTTGTTAGCCAAAGACCTTCTGTGTTAGCCTGTACTTCAGAGAACTAGATACCAAATAGGAGAGGACTTAGGACTGAACCCTGTGGTACTCCACTTGTCACTGGTCTGAAGTTGGATTTAGAGTCTGCCACTTTCACAGTGTGGGTTCTGTCAGTGAGTTAGTTGGCAACTCATCTTGTGACATAGGGATTTATACCTAGTTTATTGAGTTTATCTATAATTCCAGAGTGGGGGATGGTGTTGAAAGCCTTGTCGAGATCTAGATAGGCTGTGTGAACCACCTTACCCTCATCTACAGCTTTGGTGACCACTTCAAAGAAGTCTATCACATTTAGGAGACATGATCTGCCTTTTACAAACCTGAACTGGGTAGGGTCCAGAGTTTGGAGATTACCAATGTCATTGTTTATAAGTTCCATGATGATACGTTCCATAGCCTTGCAGACCAGGCTCATCAGGCTAATGGGGTGGTAGTTCCTGGGGTCTGTGGTGGCTCCCCCTTTGTGGAGTGGGATAACCATTGTTGTGCGCCATTCAGTGGGCACAAAGCATGAGGTGAGGCTATGACTGAACATGGTACTTAGGTGGGGTGCCAGTTTATTCTGCAGTTCATGTAGAACACAGCCTAGGATGTTGTCAGGTCCAATGGATGTTGTGTTCTTGGCTTTGGAGAGTGTGTTTTTTACCTGTGCAGCCATGATTACAGGAACTTTGCATACCTTTCCAGTATAGAGATGGGCCCTTTAGAGAGGGGTAAAGTTAGCACTTAACCTATCTGCCAGGATGTTGGCAATATTAGTTGGTTCTTTATATTTAGTGCCATTGTGCTGTAACTCAGAGTGGATCTGAGTGTTGCCATTGAGATTCTTGACGTAGCTATAGAATGCTTTGTGATTGTCTTTAGAATCAGTGGCAATTTTGTTTTCATAACTAGCTTTGGTGGATTTTATGAGGGATCTCAGCTTCTTACTGAGGCTGACCACAGAGTTCCTCCAATCGTGGGATTGTACTCTTTTTGCAACAGTTTGTTTCTTCTGTTATAGAGTTTGCTTATAGCAGGGGACCACCAGATTGGCTTCCTTTTTTTGGACGATAGCATCTTGGTTCTGTTAGGGATTGCATGATCCATGCACTCGTGTAAGTGCTTATAAAGTGCAATTGTATAGGATTCAGCAGTTGTACCTCTATTGTCTGTCAGCATGGGTGTCATGAAGTTTGCCACTTCTGTCTTAAGAAGTGTGAAGTTGGCTTTGGAGAAATTTTTTACGGTGGTTTCCCTAATGGGGGGTGGGGGTGGGATGTGGATGTCTAGGGTGATTTGCTTGTGGTCAGATCTGACCAACAAGGAATTGACCTCTAGTGTGAAACACCAGTTGCCCATGTTGGTAATGACCAGGTCTAGGATACTGCTGCCCCTGGTGGGGATGTGGATAAGTTGATCCAAGGTGCTGGAATTTATGAATTCCAGAAAATGTTAAGCACAAGAGTTAGTAAATGAGTAGTTTTCCCAGTTAATGGTGGGGTAGTTGAAATCACCCATTATTAGGGTGTTAGGTTGTACCCTAATATTTTCCAGTGTATCAAGAAATGAGGAATGGGAATCCTGGGGCATGGTGGGGGGTCTGTAGCAAGCTACAATTTGGATTGCGGTCTTGCCCAGAGTTAGTTGCACTTGGATAATATCGGATGCATTATGCTGAGCAACTAGCCTGGAGGTGTAGATATCCTTAATGAATATGGACACACCTCCGCCTTTAGTGCTTCGGTCCAGGTTAGGTGGCCGAAAGGTGTGGGATGAACTATAGCCTGGTAATGCAGGGGTGCTCTTACAGCATACAATCTGGACAAAGCCTAACATAATGGGGGGCAAAGAGAACAGATTTTAAATATTACTCTTACAAGCTTAGAAAGTTGATGAATAATAGGATGTGGATTCTTACACTCAAATATTTTTCATTATTTAATGATTTTTGTGCCTCAGCTCTTTGCCAGGACAGTAGGAGGAACACATATGACATATGAGGCACAAATCTGGACATTCTGTAGATATCTGTTCAGTTGGGGGTATGCTGACAGTGTCTGCAGACACTGTTTTTGTTTACAAAGTGCTGTACGGCACTTCCTAAGTGCAGGGGGTGTGTTTACTGTGCAAGCAGTGCTTGGACATGCCCCCTGCACTTGTTCATAAATCATGCCTGTACAAGTTATACAGTAGCACCCTTCATGAATATGCAAGGTGTGCTGCTGTGCTGCATGGGCACGATCCGCTCTGTGCAGGAATAGCACAAGTCCTGCACGGAGTTTAATGAATCCAGGGGATGGGTTAAAGCCATGGAGACCACCCCAGCAGTGCTAAGCTAAAGTGTGTTCCACAGATTTATACCAGCTACTACAGAGGCAGAGAACAAGGTGAAGGTGTCACAATTTACATCAAAAATAAATATACCTCAAGGCTGATCAAACAGGACAATGTTCTTGAGCTTCTCCATGTTCAAGTCACCATAGTTAAAATCTCATACCACTTCCTTGCAAGCTATAGATCCCCCTGTATGATCCAGGAAACACATAACATGTATTTCATCTTACTGGAAACACTCACTATCCAACTCAATATTATATTCATGGGCGAATTTAATTACCCCACTATTAACTTCACGCTCTGCTCACCTTAGTAATATGTGTAAACCTTAACATTAACCCTTCCTCTGTCCCTAACCCCAAACTGGCACTTTACACAGATAAACACTTCATGTAACACTACACAAGATGTCTCAGACACACAAAACACAAACACACACACACAGAAACCCACAGACAAATCACTGCATCTATTCCCTAACTTGCCCTTACTATAATTTTAACCTCCAAACAGTCTCACAAACACTCATGAAATCTATCCCCTTACCTATTCATCTACCTAACCCTAACACACAGTTTCATGTGCACACACATCCATCTGCCAGTCACCCCAACCCTACACATTACCTTAGGGAAACAAATCCCAACTGTACCACTAATAAGGCAGTCATTTCACACCAGGACACAAGTTTACCACTAAACCAATAGGGTCCCTATTGAAATGTTGGCACTTGAAACAATGAGTGCTGACAAGTAAAAAAAAAGAGACCTAAAACTCAAAAGAATAGTGAATTTCAAAAATCATTCTTCCCCCTTTAAACTTCTTTATGTAAGGGCAAGCCTCTCTGCACCCCCCCAAACTTATATATATATATATATATATATATATATATATATATATATATATATATATATATATATATATATATATATACCAACTCTGAGACTGCCTTACCTCTAAGAAAAGAGGATATTCTGAGAAATAGCATTTCGGACTTAATATATCTAAACCCATTCTTTAATTTATTTAGTCCCTGTATTTTCAGACTCACTCTAGTAGGTCCTAATATTTCAGATGGTTACCAAAAAAATCAACTTTTCTAGCCCTTATACTAACTCTACCCTACAGATACTTACACTGACACTCTCATCACTAACACCAAATTGCTCGAATAGCCACTGCTTTTGGCATTAAAACACATTCCTACTTCATCACCTACATAAAACGAACAGCAACCCAGTTTGGTTTGGTTGAAGGCAGATCATGCTTACTCATCCTAGTGCACATCTTTGAGAAGTCATAGATAGGGCAAAAAGGTACATATTGCCTACATTACTCTGGCCAAAGCATTTGACACAATATCCCACTTGGGCATTTTAGACAAACTCATGAAATTAGGTATAAACCCTACTGTCACTTGCTGGATAGCCAGCTGACTCACAGGCGGGACTTATGAAGTTAGGATAGGGGAGTATACCTCTACAAAGAGGCTAGTGTTTAGTGGACTCCCTCAGGACCTGGTGCTTGGGCCACTCCTTTTTGGTATCTATTTCTCTGAAGTCAAGGCCAACATCAGTAGCCACTGGCTGACCTAATTTTCAGGTGACTGCAAACATGGCACAGTCATAGAATCCCCCAATGATACAAATATCCTCCAAGAGGGCCTGGTACAGAGTAATATCTGGTTGCAGAGCCATGTTCTAAAACTCAGTGAAAAGGCTATAATAGTATCCTGTGTGAAGACAGCTACCCCTGGAAGCTATCACATTGATAATACACCCATAAGAGTAGACCCAGTAGTCAGGGATTTGCAAACACATGTAGACAGTAACATGGCATTTGACCATCATGTGTCTACAGTAGTAAGGAAATCATTCTATATTTTATGACTTATAAGCAAGAGTATGACTTCTGCATCCAAGGATGTCATTGTTATGCTGCAATTGGCCCTTATCAGACCAATTATTGAGGACAATACTCCCTTTGGTATGCACCTGACCAAGCATATGCAATAACTGGAATATCCACAGAGGTTCCTCACAAAAAGAATACATGCCTGAAAGCCATATCCCTGCACTTGAGTCTTCTACAGAGTGCCAAGAGGTGATCTATGCCTGGCCTACAAAGCATCCTGTGATCTCAGTCTGATGGACCTGTCTGCAAAATAAAAAAAAAAAAAAAAAGGCATCATAATTACCTTGATCCAGGGGCCCAAACCTTGTCTGCAAGGTATGTAGGACATGCTGGAGGTACAGGTATGTGTATCAGAGACTACCCCTTGTCTGATACAGACTTCCTATCCATGTGAAGGAGAGGTCTTCCCTAACCTAATTTAACAGTAACTCGGACTAGTGGATGGGGAATCGGATATTTACCCCCAGTCTTGCAATTATGTCTCTAGTAGATAGAGGCAGCTTATAAATGTGTGGCCATCCATTTCCAAGCTTACATATACCACTTAAAATAACCCTAGGTTATCATAATTTGTCAGACACATTTGTGAATCATGACTAGGCTTAAAAAGGCATAGTAAATCCCCTATAAACCAATGAACCTACACTTGGTCTTCCTCCTTTCATCATTTCTTGCAATGAAGAAAGAATGCTTTTGCTAAATTTACATAGTAGTATAATCTGTTGCCAGAGTAACTGTTTGACAGTGTGTGCATTGCTGCAGTCCCTGGAATTTAATCTTCCAATGTCTGCATGATCAAGGTACATAATTAACCAGGCAATAAAAGCCAATGGCGTGGGCATTACAGGGAAATTATAACCTTCCTAAGGGCATTGTGAGACCTGATGCCTGTAAGGCCCATTGTCTTCCTGTAAATCATGCTAAGAAATACATTATTGCACCTAGAAAATCATCTGTTTGTTAAATTGCTTTGTACTGTTAGTGTATGCATATTTTTTTAAATATTTTTGCTATACAATATTTCTTTGTCTTAACGTTTTCAATGTAGAAGTAAGATATGTAATTGTTTTACAAAGTTGCCTACACAAACACGCGCACACACACACACACACACACACACACACACACACACACACACACACACACACACACACACATACGCTCACATATATTCCCACACAAAGAAATGTGCCCAGCAAATACAACCTCTTCCTTTACTGTGTACACCTCAAATAATGAATAAATGAATGAAAAAATACATACAGCACAAATCATTGCGATCCCTCCCTCCACATATTTTTGATTTTGCCTCACATTTTTGTTCTGTTCCTTAAAACATGCCTGATTTTCAGATAATCACTATGGATTGCAGTCAGTCAGTAATGAGGGACATTAGAGTTTCAAACTTCTTATTGTTTAGAAAATGCATGTTGCTACAAAATCTCTTGCTTTATTAACCTTTTCAAGTGAATTAGATTAATATTTAAAAATGTTCCCTGATTTTGAATGTCTGTCTCTCCATTATTATTGGGTTTGTCAAGAATTCCTTAGTGATGAAGTTGAGAGGTATGGTCTCTCTCTCTCTCTCTCTCTCTCTCTCATTATTTCTCTGTCTGTCTGTCTCTCTTTCATACACATGGAAACACACAGACACACACACACACACACACATACACACACACACACACACACACACACACACACACACACACACACACACACACACACACGAGTATGGACACTTATTTACATTACTTTTACTTTATTTTTCCCCAACACTTCTTAAGCTAAGATTAGGTTAGTGAAAGTAACTCCTGCTACAGTTATTTTTGCCACTTAAGTTTTTTTCTTTTTGTTTATTTATTTTATTTTTATTTTTTATTTTTTTTTTGTTGTTGTTGATTTTTATTAGATACTCACTAAACAACTGCATTTAGCAAGAGTAAACAAGATGGTATCAGTTTGCTTTTTTCAGCTCCTGCTATAAGATGGTTCAATCTGCTGTCATAAAGCAGTGAACCTGTTTCTAATGTGCTTTACCCGTACAGTAATAGCCTTTGTAGAACATTCATTTTCCAGAAGGGTATAGTTTAAACTTTATCTGATTTTCTAAGTAATAATAAATGGTGGGAGTGTGACATGTACAAATAAATGTTACAGTTAAACCATGAAGGAAAAACATGAGTTGTCTAACATAAGCACAAATGGGTGAGTACTGCACATCCCAGACCCTCAGCGTTGATTATTGCTGTTACCCCTTGAAAGATAGGTATTGTTTCATTTATGGTAACCTGTTTTATATGCCATCATAGGTGTAGTTCACAGTATAAATGGCTTAAAATAGGTATTATAAACAGCATTATAAAGTCAGGTCTAACAGTTTCCCTTGTTTTCTTTCGGTAGACTGGAGAAACTGCTTTTTTATGCTGCAGAATTTAAATTTAAAAGAAAGTCAGTATGATAGGATTGCTTTTTTCAGAGTTAGCTCTGTACTGACCACCATAGTGCAGTGAGTTCAGAATTTTGGATGTTAAGGCTTTGGACTCGGGTCTATTTCTTTTCTCTAACAAACCATAACTCAGATGTTTGTCCATGTATGTGTGGGCTGAAGATCTGATTTCAGATAATGGTATAATTTTTTAATGGTTGAGGAAACATGGCCTGCTAATTTCCATCATTATATCGCATGAATGCTAGTGTCATATTTAATCGATGAAGTGGATTGTTTGCATGCAAAGATATGTTACTGCATTGGTGTGTTATGTTTTGCTATTGTATGTATGGCTTACAGTTTTTATTTCAAAGAGTAAAATGAAGTGTTTAAAAACAAGCAGATTCAATCAAGCAGCATGGTTTCTTTCTCTTTTTTTTTTTCAATAATCATTTTTATTGTTTTGCCAAACCATTATACATTTCACATACTATTTACATTATGTACAATATTGCTTCCAATGTTTTAGTTCCATTTTGAATTTCCCTATAATACATTAAGAATAAATATCATTTTAACCAAGTACAGGAAATTAAAATCACAAAAAATTAAACATAAAAGCATCTACAATAGACAATTATAAACCAATTCAAGCCAATAATTTGTATTATTTCTACATTTTCTATCTAATCCAAGAATGTGTTGGTACACATACAGAATGTCCTGACGGAAAGTGGATAGGAACACGCCAAAATAATATTAAAGATTTGTTCCCAAATTTTTGTGCTGTTTATACTTTTCTTATTATTTCTAATTAACAATTTGTGCGCTAATATATGCTTAATCACTAACAGCCTGAAATTTTGCCACGACACCTGTGCTGGGTTCAACCAATTTGTGGCTATATATAATTTCATTAGTAAACTAATATTCATAATTACAATCTTTTTTGTTTTGTCCAAATTCTCTGGTGGAATATGTAAAATCAGAAATTCCCAGGAGAGTGTTGAGTTTTGGTAACCCATTTTTGTAGTTGTAACTTTAAAGAATTCCATAATTTATAAATGCACTTGCAACTCCAGAACATGTGCAACAGGTCTGCTGTCTGATCTACACACTGTGGACATTTAGGTGACTTTTTTGAATCAAATTTATGAAGTGTAAGATGGGTATAATATGCATTGTTAAATATCATCAATTGAGTAAAGACCAGTTTTTGAAGTGATACATTTTAATGTTAAGTTAAACGCCTCTACTATTTTACTGTCGTCTAGGGATGGCAATTTCTCTCTCCAGTATTTGGATAACAGAATATGATTATTATATTTTCTCTCTTTTGCCATTTTATACGCTGAGGATATATATTTTCTATCTTGTTGCAATGCTTCCCACAGATGACCTGAAATAACTAGTTCCTCTTTTTTTATTTCAGAACTGGTAAAATAATTTATGGCCAAATATTTTAACTGCCTCATTATAATTAAATAAAAGATGGGAAGATTCATCTCTTTTAAGATATCATGTACCGCTACTCCTAGGAAGGGGTATAAATCCCTTACAGTTAATTCCTTAATAAATGGATATTTCTTTAAGTCTATCAGTTGATTACCAATAGTTATATTAGGATTTCCATCAAACGGTTGAAACATCATCATATATTTTAAAAGGTTCAAGGAGGCAAACAGAGTTTGAGTCGCCACTGCCCATACCTTGATGTGTTCCATTAACTCATATTTACTCAATGTTTTTATATTCAAAATTGGTACAGCTTTAACATTAATTCTCTTCCCTTTTATATGTTTATAATTTAGCAGTACCCATTTGGGTATCCATTTTCTATTTTCACTATCCAAGTAAGACACCCTTAAAATCCTATTGGCCTGAATCACTGTATAATACATCTCAAAGCATGGTTTCTTTCTCATTTACTGCTTGGGAAAGGTTCGGTGTCTACATCTTTTTCATTGGAGCTGTATATTAATTACCAGCAGTATGTATGTATGTATGTATGTATGCACAGTGAATGCAGTTCTAAAGCCTGCAGCACAGAACAAAAGTATGCGTGTATGAATGGATTCCTGGTTCATTTTGTATTATAATTGGAAATTACTGTTAGGAGGTGTTGGAAATTCTCTCACAGTGTGTCCCAGTCACAGACCACTGGAATGGCTTGATCCATGGTTCAATTTCACAATAATCCATGACTGGGTGTGGCTAATGAAGAATTTACCCATGGATGGAGTGGTTTGATCATAGTGTGAAGTCCAAGTGATAAAACAAACCCAACTATGGGAAAATCCTATGTTGTCCATTCACAGCAGTGGATTATCACTGTTCTACAATTACATTATTTAAAAGAAGCAATTGTATAAAATTACATTAGCATTCATCCAACTGTTTCTGATAGTCTGGCACATTATAAATATGAAGTGGGTGTACTCTCTCTCTCTGGGTGTGAATGGTTGCACACTACATTGAAATCTCAGTTTTTTTTTAAGACTCCTCTGTAAAAACTATAGTGTATAAATGGTCTGTGCAGGGCCGGACTTTGATCAATTGGTGCCCTAGGCAAAAGGGCTCCACAGCACCCCCCCACCACCACCCGGTGCCTCCATCCTGGTCTACCTACATCATCCAGATTACTGCAAAAGCACCCATGATAGAACAACGCCCTAGTTGACCTATGCCTAAGGCCAGCTATGGGTCTGTGTAATATATCACTAAAGTGTCTACATTTCAACAGCATGTCCAGATATTTGTGTTAAATATTAGGTCTGTTCCTCACAAACGAGAAGGTTTTTTGGCATGTCATTGAGAAGTGAAGTTGTAAATAATGACTGACATCTCCATTTCAGGAGGTAAGAGGTTGTTAGTTATGCTGTGGAGCTTTTTTTGTAACTATATTCTGTTATTCTGCTTCACAGAGCAGTTTACTTCTGTATGAAAAGTGTTTTCTTAAAAGCAGTTTAAATTGACTGCTTAGTGGATCAGAGAATTTAACTTTATAGGACATCAAATTGTTTACAGGATATAACGTCGATCACTTTATTCATTTTATTTCTCCAATCACTGCTGAAAATAGGTCTAGAGCCCAGTTGGACTTTTCTGGTAAACAAAAGCAATACAATAGAATCAACATGTTTATTTGGTCTGCGGGGTTTCTGAAGTGTGTCCGTGTGGTATGGGTTGAGGAGGCATACATTTTAACTGCATGTGGATTAGCACGATTCTCCTGCATTTATTTTGTATTTTGTCTTTAGTTTTGAAAGATGTTGCAGTGAGGGATACCTGGAAATGGTCGGGTTGATCAAGTGCATTTTAGTGGACGAACTTCTTTCTATTCAGATATGGTCATTTTACAATGAATATGCTGACTGGACTTTCCAATTCTTGTGCATGTTTTTGAATGGTAATGAAGTCTTATTGTATAATTAATGTTAAGTGTCTTTATGTAAAGTAATATCCTTCTTCATGAACTTTCCACAGTGGGATTCCATTGGATATTGGCTCTGCACAATTTGGCAGAGTGATTAAGGGGTAAAAAAGGATAACTGGCTACATAGCTAGCGGGCTAGATTAACAGACAGGTGCTAAGATAGATACAATAATAGATAGATAGATAGATAGATAGATAGTTAGATAGATAGATAGATAGATAGATAGATAGATAGATAGATAGATAGATAGATAGATAAAGTAACTATAGGTAGCTATATAGATAATCTAAAGATACATAACTAGATGGGCAGATAATACTGTAGGCAGATGGGTATATATAGGTAGATACAAAGATACATAAATAGAGAGACAAACAGATGGAAGGACAGATAGATACTATTGCTATATAACCATATGCCTGTACCTCAATGCAATCTCTGCATCTTTGCAGAATTTCTAAAAGAAAAAGGAGCATTTCATTCTCATCCCTAAACTATTTCTTAAGAAACAGCTTTTCTTATTACACACACACACATATATATATATATATATATATATATATATATATATATATAGTACCATGTCAGAAGCCTAAGTTTTCAGAAACTCAAAATTCATATTGTCGAGATGATAAGATCGAGTTTCCAAAAACTTGAATTTCAAAAAAAGATCAAAAATCTACCTTGTTTCTAAGCTTTTGCATGAGGGGGCAATCCCCCATGCACCCCACAATGTGAGAGGCTGCATCCCAACACCCCCTGCATACTATATATATATATATATATATATATATATATATATATATATATATATATATATATAATAAAATTATTGTTATATACTGCAAGGCTGAAGTATACAGATATGATAATTAAGAGTTTAGGTTAGTGCTGAATTGCTGATATGGTTTTCCTAATATAACACTTAATTCTACAACAGACTAAGATTTGTTAAGCATATACAAGGAGGGTGTGAGACTCTATAAACCTAAACTTACTTGAGCATATACACACATGCACATGGCTTATAGCATCCAATTTACTAAAATTCTTGAGACAGAGTCTATACCTTCTGTAGCTTTACTAATACTATTGCAACAAACATTTTCCGTAACATTTACGGTCATTTATTTACCCTGGTACTCATAGATTTCAGCATTTGCTTCACACTAGGCTTCTGAAGAGGCTTCTGAAGAGGAAAATGCTATTCGGAAGCACTAATTGGTGATCCAGTAGAAATATGCACTTTCTGAAGCACAATACATGAACTCTGTGCAAACACGTCACAACCCGTCTGACATAAACATGGTGAGTACAAAGCACAGGATCATGGGTAATAGGAATAGGATGATTACATGTAGCAGAACAAGACTTGCAGAGTGCATAAAACGTACAGCATTTAAGCATAAGGATATTACTCCAGAGACTGCAGTTACAGTATACTCTACTTGCATACATAAAAACTAACAAACAAAAAGAACGTACAAGTAGTGCATGAAATGAGGTGTATGGAGAAGAGAAGAAAGCAAACATTCTGAATGACACAATATCCTGCATATATGTGGGTTTTGCAGCAGACCATGGATTCATAAAAGAACCAGCCAAATAGATTCATTAGTAATGAGAATATTGTTTTTTTTTTACTTTTCTTTCTTGAGATACCAGTGGCAATGCATTCTAGACTGAAATGATTAAAAAAATGGTCAGACAGATACCTCTGGTTGTACATGCAATGACCAGCTACAGTAAAATAAATCAGCATTCTCATATGCAGAACATTGTTCCATTTCCTGAAACAAGCCATGCCTCTTATTATAATAGCCCCACCTCTTTTGCATCTGCCCCACTCATTTTACAAACCATACCCATAATCATACAGTTCAAGTTCAGACACTGCACAGTCATATTTTAAATGAAAACATAAAATATAATACAGTGGAAATGTATGTTCTAATTAAACATAATGCAGTGGAAAATGCACATGCAAAAAAGAAATATACACTACTGTGAACTGCTACACTCTTCAAACAGAAAAATGATACAACTACCAAAAGACAAAACATACTATAAGAATAAAAAAAATGTGCACAACCACAAAATAAACAAATACTACCACCATAAAAATTCTGAATGGTTTCAGTCATATACCTTAGGTATTTGGTCAGTGAAATGCATCAGCACTGTATTAAAAAGGTATTTTTAAATGCTGCCCACGCTAACACTTTCATCCTAGACTGTTACACACTGTATTGTAACTTATGAATGCATGTGCATAGATAGAGAGATAGATATATACATACAAAACATGTAAGCTTGCACAAAGGTAGTCTAACACATCAGATCACTGATAACAAATATCAGCAGGGCAGGCCACGCAGTTAGCAGTACATACGTCTCAAATACTAGATAATATGTTTAAATACAAGGTAATATAGCTTCTTGTATACCACAAAAAGATTTCCTCTGTCATTGATGGAAAACAGTTCTGTTAGTTCACTTAACAGAACAATTTCCTTTGTTTTTTTTTTTTTCTTTAGTGAAATTTAAGAAGCAACTAACTACACAGGAAGTATTATCAATGTCCCTAAACAGACTTTACGGAATTAATGCAACATGTTTGTTCTTAAGCAGTACAAGTAACACCAATGCATGCATAAATATTCGTCAAGCACAAAATCAATAATTTTGATTAAATACAAGTAGAAGTAACACACAAAATAAATGTTTAACCTTATACACAAGCAGCAGCAGAACACATAAATATAACAAGTCAATGTTCAAATTAAATATCTTTACTTTAAATGTATCACTGTGTATATGTTATAGCACAAAAGTGGAAACTGTGTACAGCAGCAGGTCACCATCCAAGTAAAAGAACTTATCCCTTTCCATATTCAAGCACAACTTGGATCTGTGGATCGGAAACAGAAAATTTACTCCAGGACTGCCTCCTGTACTATTAATGTAGACAGTGCTTTATCCTGTGCATGGATCCCCTCAAAGTATCTATAGTATGATTAGAGTTATTCTCACTAGGGGTAATATATAATTACAGATTAGGGAATGGATAAGGCCACCTAACACAAAATGGGATAGGTTAATTCAAGTACCAAAAGGGAAATTGGCTAGGCTTAAAAAGGCCCACAAGGGCAGCTGACCTAGTACTTACCTATGAACCTGTTATGAATTCTGTTTAGTACATCTTCCAGCACTCATAGCTAATAATTTCTGAGCATTACAAAACACAGAACCGGTCTTCAAAATCACAGCAAACTAATAAAATAGGGACCCTCTCTGTGTAACCCCTTGCTTGCATAGCTCAACTGTCCCTGATTTTCATGGACATCCCAGATTTTTCCTCAAGTTTCATTCTGTCCCTTCTAATCCTGCTTAAAATGGGTGATTTGGGGAGAAAAGGTGGCCCTTTGACAACAATTAGAACTATATATTTCTTTACTTCATTAAATGCATGCTAATTCACATCCATTTATTATGCCAGCTTCTCAAGTTAATAGTAATAATAAATGTCCTTGATTTTTTTCAGGATTTGTCCCTGATTCTAGAGGCAAGAGATTGAAAGCTATGCTTACCAGCAATTGTCAGTCACACTTCAAATCATAGAGAAGTAAGGACATAGAAAGGACCACCCTATGACCTTCAGTGTCCTCCTGTGTTATAAAAACTGACTAGTCTAGCAGAACTACTATTACTGCTTTCCTACACAAGTAATACATTTACCAGTACCCAATACATACCACTGCCTGTACAGAGAAGTAGTATCTGTCACTCAAACTGTTTATCATAAGGTTTAATGTTACATTAGTGGTACTTCTTGCTTACATTACTTTGTCTTATGGGAAAAAATAATCATTTGGTTCTTAAATAAAAGTCAGGAGAATTATGCAGCTAGAAACATTAAATGAAACAACCAGGAGGCTGCTGCATAAACTAATGTCTGTGGTTTGTATAATACCTCAGGAGTGCCATTTGTTAATGGTAAGTTCTAACTGCAGTCCTAGAAAAACAATCAAGTAAATTGACAGGAACATAATATCATTTTTTATGTATGAAATATATGGACCTATTAGCTTTAAAACTCATGCTATTATACATGTAGTACATAAACACGTAGACTGACTTAAATGCTCCAAAGTTCTAAAGGTCAAACACACTGCACAACTCATAAAGTCACTCTAACCATAAGAATCAAACATTTAAAACCACTTAAACATCAGCTATTAACAAAAATAAAAAAATGATGACAATATGCACCTAATGGCTGTAATTCCCAGTGTCAGTACACATACAAATCGTGCACTAATAAATGAAAAGTTGACAATAGCCCTAATTCACAAAACCTCTCGAACCATAACTATCAAGTACTAAAAATTGAAAAGAAGCCATAATGTATCTGAAACGCAAGAGCACCACAACTATAAACATCAACAGCTAAGAAATGAAAGATGATGTAACCCTAATTCTTGAATTTACATTAACTATAAGCATCAGGCAGTAACAAATGACCAGAAAACAATACTCCAGTTACCAAAACCAAAGTAGCCACACTAATAAACGAGAGATGTCACAAAGGACATTGTGAGCATTACCCATACAACTGATAACGTACTCTGACTTTATGTTAAGTAGTGCATTGATCCACATGAACTCATTTCAGCCACAAAACAAGAGTGCTGTTTGGTTATGTGATCTGTTCAGACAGGGAGATGGAGGCTAAAGAGTCAAACCCTGCCCAACAATGTGAAGCTTAACATTTCGGCCTTAATCCTATTATGTACTAACCAAACAGTTAAAGAAATGCGAAGTAAACGTTAATACTAATATGTACTAACCAATAAGTAAAAGAAGTACAAAATAAACTTTAATCCTAACATGTACTAAAGAAATACACAGTAAACTTCTGCAGTATATTATATCATTTCAGCTACAACACAGGAGCACTGTTTGGTTAAGCAATCTGCTCAGCCACATAAATAGAGACCATACCTATCAACCTGTTAGAGCAAGAAATCTGGACAAAACCATAAATAAAATTGGGATAAAGGCCCAAAAATGTTGCTCTTGCAAACTTAGAAACTTGTTAGAATAACAGGTTTTGCATTAGCATGCATTTTCTGAAGGATATGAAGTCGGAAACTCAAATGTCTGTCATTATTTTCTAATTTCAGTCTTTAATGATTTACCACTAATTTGCCAGAAGACCACAATTTTATGAAAAATTGACCAAAAATATGAGGTCAGAAATCTGGACATTCTGTGAAAATCTGTACAGTTGAGAGGTATGAAGGAGATTGAGTGAATCTAACACTGTAGTATAGAGTGAAGCTTGATAACAGTTTGACCTTGCAATTAAGATGCAGTAATAAACATGAATAAAACACAAAGTTATGCAGTGTACCACAGAAATCTAGCTACTTAACTTTGGAGTAGATAGTCCCACTAAAAAAAAAGCGTTCGAAAAATAGCATTGCATAGGATTTTTAAGGGGTTATGCTGTTGTGACAACACCCTAGTTTAATACAATGAGAAAGTGGGAATTGAGACACCTGGCTGAAAAACATCACATGATATGCACGTTCATTTAAAATTTACTGTTCCATCTCAGAAGTGAAACTGAGGAAAAGCTTCTAGAAAGAGAGTAGACTATGTGGGTAGGAATTGTCCCTACAAAACAGTGTAGTATGTTTAGTCACCTTTTCAAAATACTCTCTGTAGCCTACCAATCCAAGAAATTAAAACTAAATATAACTGTTATAGTTCTGGTGCCCTACCCAATTACAACAAACTCAGACTGAGTGACAGCCTCTTAAAACAGGAAAAAAACAGTAAATAAGAAGTTACCTTATTTCCACAAGGTCAGACAAGTCTGAACTTGTTTTGTCAGTGGTTAAGTAGCAGTACTGGTTGGCTAACCAAACGGCGAAGAGAGCAGTTGCCATGGCAAAGAGTGAGGCATCACAGCAGCTCTTTCAGCTTCTGGAAAGTGATGCAGCAGATGGCACAAATAAACTATATTAGGTTGCATGGCAAAGAAAAAAAGCTAATTATCAGACACCAATAAGGAATGAGAGTAACAATCTGCTTACCTGCCCACAGGACATCAAAGGCAGGTGGAAGGAGTACTTCCAGGAACTTATGAATGAAGAAAACCCCACAGAAGATGTATTGCCCTGTACACAGCTTACAATGAAAGGGGAAGAACCATTCAAGAAAAAGCAAGCCAAGAACTAAGAAAAAAAATGAAGTCAGGAAAAGAAGCAGGCTCAGATGAAGTCACAGCAGATATAATCCAGATGTTGGGTGTGTTAAGGGAGAAATGTCTCCAAGGGGTAATTATTACAATACAGTGAGAAATATGTATCTCACATGACTGGAGAATAATCATTCTAATACCAGTGTAAAAAGAACAGATGGGTCATTCATAACTGCGAGCAGCATAGGGGTATCAAACGTGTATCCCACTATATGAAAGTGCTGGACTAGAAGAAGGCAAACACAAAATAAGCAGAGCAGTTGAAAGTAAGATGGGAGATGAGCAGTTCAGATTCAGATCAGGATGCAACATAATCACCCCTATGTGTGCAACAAGTCAGATAGTGGAAAAGAAGCTGCAGATGAAGAAAGTGTCCAGCTGAGGATCAACATATTTGGCGAAGACTGATAAGGTCCCAAGAAAATTAGTTGGGTGAGCCTATGATGGCTGAAGTCCTGGAAACATTAGTAGAATTAGTGCAGCTACGTACACAGATGCAGTGGCACAAGCACAAAGAGTGTTTGAACTCATGGGGGGTAGCCCATTATGAATGGAAGCATCAGGGTTCATCTCTGATCTCACCACCATTCAAATTGGTGATGCATGCATTAGCAAACAGGTGGAACAGATCAACAAAGCTGCTGTATTCAGATGAGGTGGCATTATAACCATACTCTACCAGCTGTGTGCAGAAAATGTGGCATTACAGGCAGACTCTGAAAAAGAACTTCATCAGACGATAGGGGAATTGGATGCAAAACTGAAAGTACATAGGATAAAAATGAGTACTTATAAAGCAGTTGTCATGGAAACAAATGGAGGAAATCAGAAGAATCTGAAAACTGACATAGAATGGAAAATAGTGGAAGACATTAACAGCTTCAAATACCTGTCAGGGCTGGATGAGGAGGGAAATCTGACTGAGAAGGTTGAGGCTAGAGTCACAAGTGATGTGACTCTTCCACCACTCTGTAGTGGCTCCATGTAGCTTTGAAAACTAATGGCCACTCTACAACACAACACACACACACACACACACACACACACACACACACACACACACACACACACACACACACACACACACACACACACACACACACACACACACACACACACACACACACACACACACACACACACACAGTGATCAAGCGACAGACTTTAAATATTGCTCTTATAAACTTATAAACTTGCTAGAATAACATAGTTTTGTTACCATGCAGTCCACACACACTGAGAGCGATCGAGCATCCCCTGGCAGCAGCAGCAGTGGTAATCTACCAGTGTAGTACCTCGCAGGATGCGCAGTAGCAAACCCCACCCCAAACACGACTCCAGCCGTATGGAGGCAGCATCAGTATGAATATTCATTCAGTCATTGGAGCACCAATGTAGCAATGAAATATAATATAAGAAATAGCCACAAATAAATTACATTGAGCCACAAATAAATTACATTGAGCAAACCCGCAAGTAAAAAATATTGAACATTTGACAATCCCATATACTTGTGAGAAGTAGTAGTTGGCAGTGCATTACTACATGGGTCAGTAATAGTGACATTAGATGCATTTCTGAGATGCTGTAGTGTACCAAATACCATAGCTTACATTTTGGGTGCTTAGAAGTACACTCCTGGCAGACATCAAAGACGGAAGTAATACTAATTTCACAGTCTTTAAAAACAATCTGATTTGAATGGGGTCCATTACTGTCATGGTATTAGACATCCTAAACATCTAGTAAATTAAAAAAAGAGGTTTCAGACAAAGTGTTTGAAATGCTACAGTAGTTACGTGACCTAGTGTTTGGACAACTATCTTGATATGAAAAGCAAAACACCCATTTCCCTTTGAAATACATTTTTACTTTTTTATTTCAGTGACATGGGGAATTGTGAGTAAACACGCATTATGTGACATGGAAATTAGCATGCCTGTCAGTCTTCCTCGATATCCCCTGCCAATCAACAAGGGCACGCCAAAAGCTGTACATAACTAACTGCAAGTTACTACACTGGCAGATTACCGCAGCAGCATCTCCTGAAAGGTTTCCATACCTCTCGTACCTCTCAAAGTCTTACCACAAGAAATCTGGACAGAGTCCCAAATAAAGGGGAACAAAGGAACAAAAATAGGGATGGACTTTAAATATTGCTCTTATAAACTTATAATCCTGCTAGGATAACATAGTTTTGGTTAACTTGCATTTTACACACACACACACACACACACACACACACACACACACACACACACACACACACACACACACACACACACATACAGTTAACTCTCAACTGTGCAGATTTTCGCAGAATATCCTGACATTTGCCTCATATTTTTGGTCTGTTTCTCATAAAATTGTGGTTTTCTGGCAAATCATTGATGGCTGAAGTCAGAAAAAATAGACAGACATTTGCGTTTCAGACTTCATACCCTTCAGAAAATTCATGCTAAAGCAAAATCTGTTATTCTATCAACTTTCTAAGTTTGTAAGAGCAATACTTAAAAAAGTGTCCCTATTTTGGGGCCTTTGTGGCCCATTATTTATAGCTTTGTCCAGATTTCTTGTTCTAAGAAGTCGAGAGATATCACACACACACACACACACACACACACACACACACACACACACACACACACACACACACACACACACACACACACACACACACACACACACACACACACACACACACACACACACACACACACACACACACTCTGAGAGCTCTCGAGCAACCCCAACAAAGGAACAAAAATAGGGATGGATTTTAAAAATTGCTCTTATAAACTTAGTTTTTTTATATTTAGTATGACTGCGGTGGTGGTGCTGTGGTAGCGTTGTCACCTCACAGTTAGACGTTGCCTGTTCGATTCTCAGTTAGAGCGTCTTCTGTGTGGTGACATGCGTGAATGGGTGTTCCTTCATTGAAGGTTGTGCGTTAGGCCCGGCAAGCCAGCACGTAAAAATATACTGCCAATCATTAGCGGACCGGAGTTCCACTGTGGTGACCCCTAACCAGGAAAAGCCAGAAGACACAACAAAATGATAACTATATATAAAATAGTCACCAACAGCATTCAGCGGAACAACCAATGAAGCAGAAAGCCACAATCCACAAATGAGAAATAAAAGACAAGTAGGTTTATTGAGGTTAGCACTTTCATGGTGATACACACCACTTATTCAGACCATAACATCACTTAAAATCACAATAAAATATATACTGTGTTTCATTAGCCAGCAACCAATCAGAGACAATAAACAATTGTCTAACAATCAGTGCATTTAATACATTACTCTAACAATCAGTGCATTTAATATATTATTAAAACTTTATATGATGTGTTATCTTCACTTTAGGGGTCAAATAGGTTTTGTGGCTCCTGATGAATTGTATTTGGTGGAAGAGGGGCCAAAAATGGCTATTTTGATAGTAAAGGTTGCAGACCCCTGGGTTAGAGTATCAGGGATAGTGAGTGATAGAATAATGCCAAAAAAACTAAAAATTAAGGTGCACAAACTGGTGTCTCCAGTGCTTCTGTATGAGATAGAAACCTGGGCAGTGACACAGAGCAGGTAGAGAAGCTTGAGTTGATGTAAATGAAGTGCCTCAAATGGGTGGCAGGATGCACATAGTGAGGCAGATGAATAAATGAAGATATCAGAGCAGAAGTCAAAATATTCCAATTTCAGAGAAAGTCAAGAAGAGCATACAATATTTATTCAGATATGTAAGAAAGCAATCAGTGGTTTTGTGAAGATGATTCAAGACAGGTAGGAATAAGGCAAGAAGAAACTAGGAAGTCCAGCAAAAAAAAAAGATGGATTTTATGAGAAAAGACTGAGATAGGCATGACTATTACAGAAGGTAGGAGACTGGCACTAGATCAACAGAGTAGCAATAGGTGACGTAATGTCCCAACCCTGTGTAGAAAATGGGGAAAAGGGGTTGTTGTTGATGAGGATGATGATTAAAGTAGGTACCAGCTGAAAAAAAAAGGAACAATAGCCACTTCAGCTCCAGTATGTCAGAAGGGAGGGTCAACAGTGCATGGAGGATAAAGCTAATTCTAAACATTTGAGATAGCCTTTACAGTAGAACAAATTAACTTCTTACAAAATTTGGTCACAACAATCACTGTTACAACATAAATATACATTACATCTTACTTACAAAATGCTCAGACAGCAAGTTATGATCAACCAGATTAATCTCCCTTTCATAGTACAAATACATACATTAATGCAGTTTATGCAGGCATGGATTAACAGACTACTTCCAATACTGTTATTAAAAAAATGTAAATACTTACATTCCAGTTCTAGCCTCAAATTACCATTTCCAGTTATAGTGCTGACCTGCCATTATTTTGTTCTCTGAAGAAGCAGATGTAGTAAAATAGAAAGCTGATCTCTGAGGGGGTAAAGGTGTTGAGTGCCTGTATCTTTTCCCCTGTAGGCTTTCTGACACTGTTTAAAGAATTGTTATTGGCCAAATTTCAAGACAACAAGCAGTCTGCACCAATTAGCTGCAGTAGAAAGGAGTGCAGAATGAGCAACAATGTCTGCAGTTCTGTATTTATTTTCACAGATTTCTCTGCTTTGTCTAAAGAACTCTCATTGGCTAAAATGGAAGCCAATAATCAATTTGTACCAATCAGCTGCAGCAGAGAAAAGGCAGGTGGGGAAGATCTTTTGCAGTTCTCAGGACATTTTGCCATTGTTATGGGTGGCCATGGTGGTGCAGCGGTTAGCGTTGCCACCTCACAGCAACAGGTTCTCCGGTTCGATCCTCAGCTGGGGTGCCCTCTTTGCGGAGTCTGCATGTCCTCCCTGTGGTCGCGTGGGTTTCCTCCGGGTGCTCCAGTTTCCTCCCACATCCCAAAGACATGCTGTAGGTGGATTGGACACTCTAAATTGGCCCTAGGTGTGAGTGTGTGCCTTCTGTGGAAGCTTGGGTGCCGGGCTGGCAACTCGACACCATAAAACTCCACTACCAATCATGAGCAGACAGGTGATCCGCTGTGGCGACCCCTAACGGGGAAAAGCCGAAAGAAGAAGAAGGACATTTTGCCATTGCAGAGGAAACATGCTGAAAACACCAGCAAACATGAAAGTACTTTCTAGCCGATTAGAAAACTAGATTATAAAGCAGCAAAACCAGACAAAGAGATGACCACCTTGATTTCCAGATGAACCCAGAAAAAAACGTCAGGTGGCAACCTTGTGCAGAAGTCACCCAGCACAAGCAAAAATTCTAACGGATAACCAGGTAAATAATGAGTGCAGGACAAGATTAAGCCATTAAAACAAAATGTACATAACAAGAATCAGGTGGTCCACATTACATATAGTTTACTCCACCACAAAATACTAATGGCATTATAGAGAAAACATAAATCAGCACTATCAATTACAGGATCACCCACTGATAAGTAATTCATATAGTAAGATTCAAAGATCAGTAGGCAGGAAATAGCCATTGCATAACTAGCAATAGCAAATTGATAGGTGTTGCAAAAGACCGGTCATGAACAGCCTTGTGAAGAAAAACGTGAAGTGGGACGAGAGGCTATGCTCATAAATATTTTATGATGTGGAAATGGTAATGTTTTAACTACCTGTATAAGACAGCCTTTAAAGGCAGAAAAAAATCACTCCTTTTCTTCCTATAGTTGCCTCTCATGTATTTTTGAATCTATATTTTGTTTATTAGTGTTCTCGTTTCCTTTATAAATATCTGTATATGAAAGATCACAGAGCTTAGCACCATACTCATCACTGATGTCATAATGTTCATCAGCAGTGCTAACACACTTGTCACACCTTTCTCATTCATAATCACAACTATAGTGAAAAAAAGTGATTCAACAGCTGGTGACTTGTTACACTAAAGGTTCCTTTTCCTCAAATTCAGAAAAGCCATAAGAAACAGAGGTACACTTGCTCAAATGGATCATGGACTTTACTTTTCTGTTAATATTACACCTTGTTAGAATGAGTTCTCCCAATCCACTTTTGTCTTGCAGTCTGCGATCCACAAGAAGGTAGTATTACTGTGGCTCAGAAAATGGACAGAACTGGAAATTATACCCTATCAATAAGCAAATGTTCTCCAATAGGGTGTTAATGTACAAAGACAGCCCCATAAAAAGAAGATTGTAGTTTCACAGCAACATATTAAAACCACCATAAAACATGGACAGAATAAAACAAAATATGCCATACTCATTAACCTCACAAACATGGCTTCAAGTTTAAACTGTATGAGAAATAAATGAAAAAAGAAATAGAACTAAAGCAAGTAACTGCACTAACTGCAGCTTCAAGGACTTTCCATCCTGTTCCCCTTACTAATTAGCCATTAGCTCTTAAAAAGCAATGGTTATCGAGAGAAAAATGAATAAATAAATAGAAGTAACTCCAACACCAGCAGTTATAAGAATGTTTCTGTGTGTGTGTGTGTGTGTGTGTGTGTGTGTGTGTGTGTGTGTGTGTGTGTGTGTGTGTGTGTGTGTGTGTGTTTTATGAAATACTTATATAACTTGTATTTTGGATATAAAAATGACTCTCCCGTCCTGCTGGAAGGCCTTTCCCAAACAAACAACTGGTGCCAGAATCATGGACTAAAACTAAGTTCCAAAATGTGCATTATTGCATTATTGTATCCTTTGGGAAATACACCCCTAAGATATAACCCAGTGTTACAGAATTTAGGAGCATATGTGGACAGTAACCTATCATTTGACAAACACGTGCCATTGTAGTAAGGAATTCCTTCTATTTTGCAGAAATTATTAACAGAGGGCTGGCTTCTAGATCCAAAGATGTCACTGACCCCCTCTACTTAACCCTTATTATGCCAATCATTGAGTATAATGCCCTCTTTGGCATGTATCTGGCAAAACTCATGCAACAAATTGAATGCCCCCCAGAGGCTTCAAGTTCTCACAAAGAGAATACAGGGCCTAAAACACTTGCCTACACAGACCACCTCACAGCCCTGTCTCTATACTCATTGTCTTACAGACTGTTGATAGAGGACTTTTGCCTAGCATATAAGGCATTTTCTGACCCAATACTCACAGACATACTGCTTATCTATAACTCTGATGATCTTGTAAATACGCAATCCAGGGACTTAAACCTTTTCTGCAGAATAAAGGAAATGGTCTGGAGGGACAGGTACATTTCTTAGAGGACACCATTTCTCTGTAACAGACTTCCCTTTCTTGTAAAATAAAGCCCATCCCTGCTCCTATTCAAGCATTACTTGCATCAATGGATGGTCAATAGGAAATTTACCCCAGAGCTGTCCACTGTACCCCAAATGGACAGGGGCCATACCTAAGTCTCTCTATCCCACAGCAGGGTCAAATAAAATTCTCTATGGCATGACCCCAGAAATAATCTTATGTGTAGTTTAAATATAGATCTGGGAAAAGGAGAAGATAATTTTATTATATCAAATGGAGTAAAAGGCTAGTCTTAAAATGGCCTGCAATGGTAGATAGCCTAGTATGCACCAGTGAATCTATGGACATATAAAATACTTCCTCCAGCAACAGTTACATACTGTATCCTGCACCAAGTCAGAAACATTAGGCAGATGAACTATTTTACATGAGAACTATTTAAAAACATGTATATACTACTAATAAAATATATACATAACAACTTAACATAATAATGGCTTCCAGGATATTCATTACAGTGACATAACTGATGTTCCAGTGATAGGAAGGCCCTCCACATGCAGAGATAATTACCGGGCCTCACAACATTCCTTGGCAGTCCGTTATTTACTTATAATGCCCACCCTTTCTGCATTACTATTTGCAATCTAGTCAGACCCTGGACTGACTTCTCATACTGAAGCACTGAAACATGAGGTCTGGGGTTTTAATAGATAAGCACCTCTTCAATCAATTAAGTCTAGCTCTCTAACTTAAAACTTAATATAAGGAATCTGTAAAAGACTTTGGGTCTGAGGCCTAAACATCAAGCTAGTACCAGTCCTTTTTAATTACATTTTATTGGACACAGAAATAAACAGTGCCCAAGAATTAAGTGGTCAGAAGTATTTATACAAGATACTGAAGGTCATGCAAAGGTCAACATTAATTGCTGTTAAAAAGAAATGAATGGCTTGAAGTAATGAGTTAATTGTAATACCTCAAAATGGTGAAAGGTATAACAGTCGGCCTGTATTACATTAGTCATGATAAATTCTACTGCATCCAGTTTTCTCTCTAGACAGATGTCTTTCGGCTCCAATACCCCTATCTTGGAAAACTGCTACTGTTGCATGTTGTACTAAACAAAAAAAACTGACTATACTTAGCATTTTAATTACACCAGTGACTTCTGCCTGACTAGTATTCCAAAATATTTACTTTACACTTCTTATCTGTTTCATGTGACTGTCATGAGAGCTTGTTTTTAACCTTGCAAAGACAGTGATTTGTACTTTAGCAAAATATTAATCTGTTATGCAGCATTAATTTCCACAAGAATGAATCATTGTATCAATGGTAATAAGCTGATGTATTCCTGCAAGGACAAACATTTCTCTTGTAGTATCTATTTTTACTGCAGAGGGAGGCTTGACATCTTTAACCTCTCTTAATTATTTGATTCTCACACAAAGATATTTATTTTGTCTGTACATGAATTATTTATGCAACAAGAGGCCTATTGCTGAGGTTGTGTGGATAAGGAAAAGAAAAACAGAAATTGTCCATAAAATTCTAGACATTTGCTCATTTAACACTGTTCAGGTTATACACTTTTAGGATGTCTGTACATTATGTTAGTTTTTCTTCTGATTAATTTTACAGGCTCAGTTACAGTTCACAAGTACAATGTAATAGGGTATATTCTATTTTATACAGACTAGAACACACCCAACAGTATGTTATCACATTATTACTGAATTTCTTCCTTTGACTAGATATGTTTAATATGAAAATGTTTTGTTTTTATTCTGTTGTAAGTTCAACACTGCCAAAACATTTGCAGCTCTAACTAAATTGTGTAATCAGCTATTCAAGCATTAATTTGTTCACTTTCCAGTTATCCACTTAATCCAATGCAGGGCTATGGGGGGACTTCCAGAGTGTATCCTAACACTCAGAGGACACAAGGTAAAATAGCTATTCCTGAATAAGGCATCGACACATTGCAGGATGCACTTTTCTCACCCATATGCATGGGACATCAACTTAAGGGCAATTTGATAGCATGCCAACTCCACTATGGTGTATGTTTGAGTTGTTGAAGGAGATCAGATGATTAAAGGAGACAGAGAAAGAATGTATCAACTCCACAGAGAAGGCATCCCAGCCAGGAACCAAACTGGAGAACAAGCAACATGGTGTCACCCTGTAATACAGAAAATAAATATTATTTTAATTAAAATTTAGTTATCTGTGCCTGACGCAAGGTCATAAAGGGTCAAGAAGATGCATGCAGACAGCTAGTTAATAATTGATTAAAGATGCAGGGCATACCTTTCAACTGTCCATATTTTAACAGAATGTCCAGATTTTTGTTTATATTGTTGGTCCATTCCTCATAAAACTGGTGGTTTTCTGGCAAATCAGTGAAGATTGAAGTCAACAAATAATGACACACGTTTGAATTTCAGACTTCATATCCTTCAGAAAAATGCATGCTAACACAAAACCTATTATTCTAGTCACTTTCTAACTTTATAAAAGCAGTATTTAAAATTTATTGTTATTTTTTGGTATTTATCCCCCCATAGTTTTTGGATTTGTCCAGATTTTTGTGCTAAGAGATTTAAAGGTATGATAATGGTGCATGTCACCAAGGAGGTAGATGCTTTAAATACAACTGAATATGAATCCCATTGCAGTGAGACCATTCCAGTGAAATCATATTTCCTTGAAACGTTTAATATTTTGTCCAGAAAGTGTCATGACTCTGGATTTCATTATATTAAGCTAATGGGTGAAAAAGCCAAGTGTTCAGCATCAGCGAATTGTAAGTGGCTTTATATCTACTTTTTTGCTGTGACTCGGTTCGTACAATCAATATGGTGTCAGTGAATTAGTTTTAGAGTAGCAGCAATCTAAGGAATCTGTAATCAGAAGAACAAAATTCAAACATGTCCAGTAGATTGTCCAGTTCATATCCACGCTGCAGGAGTCTGGATCTTTGCCATAGTACTGGATGCCATCAAAAGTAGGAAAGACTGGAACCAAATGCTACACACTTTACATAGTGCTGGGTTTAGAGAATGGTACAGAAATATATTGGTGCTGATTATGGATCTGACATCTTAATGACATATGGCAAATAAACACCATATGTTACAGTGTGCCAAAGTGCCTATTTGTGTGTGGGGATGGGGGGTGACAGGAAGGATGCTAAAACACATTTTACAGTATATTAAAGAATGCATATAGAATAAAAATAGAGGCATATAGCTTGGGACAACAAATTCCTAGATCACGATGTTTGCTTCTGAGGATGTAGTGTGTTATTTAGTCTAATGTTTGGCAGCTAGTCGTGGGAAAGTGTTGGGCTGGAGAAGCTTGAAGCTGAGAGTGCCTTGTAGCATGTGTACTCTGTGATGCACAGGGAACCATTTGGCTTTTCTGAGGGTGAAGAGTAGTAAGGGCAGATGTTGAGAGGCCCTTATGTGATGTGGCCTGAAATGTTAAGGCTAGAAGTTAAAAGGCCCTTATGTGAGGTGGCCTGAATTGTGGCAAGTACAGCTTTAGTTGTTGTGGAGAAAGATTTAAGGTTCAGCTCCAAGGGTGGGGAGTGGGGACAGTAGTTCCTTTAGGGTGGAGTTTGGGGGAATTCCCACATTTTAGAAGTAAGGATGGAAAAAGATTGGTTGGTGCAGTGTGGACTTGTTTGTGGGGGATTAAATGGTGGTGGAGGGCTGTTTCTGAGAAGCTTCTGAGGTTGTTTATTATAAAGTTTGGCAGCTAGTAATGAGAAGGAATTAGTCTGGAGAAGCTTGAAGGTGAGAGAGCCTAATAGTAAGTATACTCTGTGCTGCACTGGCAGCCATTTGCATTTTTGAGGGTGTAACATTGGTGCTCATTACAGGTTTAGCTAGAGAAGAAGCAACAACTTTTGCTTTCAGTAGTCTTTTGTGTGGAGGAGTTTTTTTCTTGAGGGCTTTAGCTATAATGGCTTGCCCATACTCTAGTTGGGCCAGAAGGACTCCTTTGCCTGTAACTTTCCCTAGATGATTTGGATAGGTAGATGAGTAAGTTTTAAAAGGATGTTATTTAATAAGGAGGAAGGTAAAAGGGATATGTCTGAAGACTCTATTTCCATATTTTACATTGGGACACACACAGACACATAAATATATATATATATAAATATATATATATATAAATAAATATAATATATATATATATAAATAAATATATATATATATATATATATATATATATATATATATATATATATATATATATATATATATATATATATATACATATATCTATTTATCAATCTATCTATCTATATATATATATATTTATATATATATATATATATATATATATATATATATATATATATCTTGATACTTTTGGCTCAGTAGACCTGTACATAATTTTGTAAGAGAACTTAACCTATTATGCTACTGGTTAGCAGAAATTTAACCAGTATACATAGAAGTCCACTAATCTGGCCAGCAAATGCATGGAATATTTAACATCCAAATGAACAGCTACCAGAACAGGTAGGTGAAACTAATAATGCATCCCAAGGACATCAGCAGCTTAACAGGGAAGTGATCAGCTAGTGTTGTACTACAGCACCAGTACTGTGACATGAAGGTCAGCTTCTGTAACTTGATCTTCAGTTGGTATGTTGGCCTTCTGCAGTCAAATGGTAAGAATAGCTTTTCAGACTCCCCTATTGTTGCAGCACATTTTAACTCATTCATTTAACATAACCTCTCACTCTATGCTGTGACATTCATTAGAATTAGACACACACATGCACACTTACTTGTTGTACATGAAGGTGGAAGCAGGAAGCAGCAATGAAAGAAACATTAAATTCTGCATGGTAGGAAGAACAGGTGAAGCAGACATGAACATTAAATTCCATGCACACATACAGACACAACTCTTAGGAAGACTGCGTTCGGATAATTGATGTTTTGGATGTTCGAAGTTCGGATAATCTGTACTGTATATATAAGGTAGCTTGGTATTTTTCATTACAGCTTGCAGGATATGTGACTATGGCTTTTCAAAATGACACTTTGTCAAACATTGTCTTACACTATCCTGAAGTCCCATGTCTCCCACATGACCACATGACAAACTATGCTTAGTCTGCCTTCATCCCACCTGCAGAAGGGTGCTAGACTCCATAGACTCATGGTACAGCATAGCCTACAGCATTATACTCTGAGGGATGCATTGATCTATGCACCATTACTGAACTGTCATCTAGCCATCTACAGCACAGGTGTGTAAATCACCTAGTCAGGGATGCCTTTTCAACACACTAGCCTCACTCACTGATTATATCCATTCAGCAGTTAGAAGAACTGCATACTATTATACCTGATGGATGCCATCAAAGCTTTTCTTTAGGGTCCCTAAAAAACACTCATTGTATCAATATTTGTTAACTATTTCATGCTCCTGCTATATAAAGGTTTTCATCCATCCAAACACACCTAAACTGTCATCACATCTTTATAGTTCTTGTCAGCATTTTATGTTCTAACAGTAGTGAAGGCCTGAGAGCTTGCACTCCCAATAAACTAGACATCATGCCAGACCCCCTGGCAAACTGTGCCAGTCAGTATGTCAATGAATATCCACATTAGACAAGGCTTCTATCAATCATGAACATTTGACAGCCTGCAAGACTAGAAGTGTTACTAATGTTTATCAGTGTCATCTGCTCAATGTATCCCCACTTCTAGTCACACTGAAATGTCATTACACATACTGTCAACCATTATTTTTAACAAAGATAGTCATATTGATGGTGTACCCACCTTCTGAATGGTCAGAAGTTGACATAAGCTGTCATGCTTCACATGTCAATGAAAACACAGGCCACAGTGATGTATCTGTGTCCAGACACGTGATACACATGTCATATATCTACAGCAATATCTGCACATATATGCACTAAGCATAGTTATGTACATACACAAAAAGTAATACATACTACATGTTATGGCTCTATGTCTTACAGAGGGTCAGTGCCATGCATGCACATCTCTGTGTATAGACTACATGTTATTTCTCTACAGGCCATTGTGCAGTGTCTCTTACACAGGGTCAGTGCCATGCACACATGTATCTGTGTACAGACTACCTGTTATGTCTCTACAGATCACTGTGCAGTGTCTCTTACAGAGGGTCAGAGCCATGCACACACATCTCTGTGTAAAGACTACATGTTATTTCTCTAGGGCTGCTAGACTAGTAACCTCCTATGAATCTATAAACCTGTGTGCATGTGCATAACATGGCTAAGCTTGTAAGGTCTCTAGAGTTGCTAGACTAGTAACCTCCTATAAATCTACAGGCCACCATGTAGTGTCCCTTACACATGGTCAGTGCCATGCACACACATCTCTGTGTAGAGACTACATGGTATGGGTCTACTAGTCACTGTGCAATGTCTCTTACACTAGGTCATGTCATGCACATATGCATCTGTGTACAGACTACATGTTACATCTCTGCAGATCACTGTGCACTATCTGTTACACAGGGTCAGTGCCATGCACACACGTCTCTGTGAACAAACTACATGTTAATTCTCTACAGGTCACACTGTGCAGTATCTCTTACACAGGGTCAGTGTCATGTACACATGTCTCTGTTTATAGACTACATATTATGTCCCTACATGTCACACTATGCAGTGTCTCTTACACATATTCAGTGCCATGTACACACAACTCTGTGTATAGACTTCATGTTATATCTATACAGGTCACTGTGTAATGACTGTTACACAGGGTCAGTGCCATGCACACACATCCCTGTGTACAAACTGCAGGTTAAGTCTCTACAGGTCACACTGTGCAGTGTCTCTTACACAGGGTCAGTGTCATGTACACATGTCTCTGTGTATACACTACATGTTAGTTCCCTACATATGCAGTGTTTCTTATACATTGTCAGTGGCATGCACACACATTTCTGTGTATAGACTACATTTTATATCTCTGCAGGTCAATGTGCAATGTCTTGTACACAGGGTCAGTGCCATGCATGCATGTCTCTGTGTATAGACTACTTGTCATGTCCCTACAGGTCACACTGTTCAGTGTCTCTTACATAGGGCCAGTGCCATGCACACCTATCTCTGTGTACAGGCTACATGTTATGTCCCTACAGGTCACCGTACAGTGTCTCTTACACAGGATCAGTGCCATGCACACACATTTCTGTGTGTAGACCATGTTATGTCCATGCAGGTCACTGTGCAGTATCTCTTACATATGGTCAGTGCCATGCACATACTTCTTTGTATATAAACTATGTGTTATGTCTCCACAGCTCATTGTACAGTGTCTCTTGCAAAATGTCAGTGCCATACACACATGACTGTGTGTATAGACTGCATATTATGTCTCTACAGGTCTCATTATACAGTGTTTCTTACACTGGGTCAGTGCCATACACACATCTGTGTGTATAGACTGCATATTATGCTCTACAGATCACACTGTCCAGTGCCTCTTACACAGGGTCAGTGCTATGCACACACTTCTCTGTGTATAGAGATAAATGCATTCAGTATTTTCTTCAGACATGCATTGATCTATTAAGCTGAATCCAATCATATCAGTCAGCAATATCAATGACTTAATGCCAAGTGCCTTTAAATGTCAAGTGCAGGGCCCCGGTTGTGTTAGTTGTGATCTGAATTTGTCTGACTTTTTTGCTATTGTTACAGTATATATTGCTGCTAGTCTGAATGGTGACTTAAAGCTGTGAAGAAATCTGTAACTGATATGAACTACAGCTGCATATCAGTTATAGTGTCAGCAGTGGCAAAATATTGCAGATGGTTTGCAAAATCACATTAGCCCTTTCAGGGTGTTTGCTCTTTCATTGTCATTGTTCAACCATGGAGTCATTTTTTTTTTTTTCATTTTTTTTGCACCCACTACCTGCTGATCATCAACTCTCTCCCAATCCATTGGACAATTCATTTGTCAATCACCAGAGGACAAGATCATCCAGCAAGAGGTTGTCAATTCTGCAGCCAACAGAAGTAGTTAGATTTTTCTTTGCTTGTCATGTTCTTAATACATACAGTACCAGTACTCCCACATAATTGCTGCTCTATCCTCCAAAGAGAGGTAAACCATCAAGGCTGTATCACTTCTCATTACTCTACAATAGTTTCAATATTGGCCCAAGCTGCTATTCAGACTTGAGTTATAGGCATAGGTTATAGTCAGGGAGTTTTCTGTCTACACCTTCAGAGTTAGCTGAAGTGAAATTTTTATGTAAGGAGCATATAGGCGGCAATACCCCTGAGATGGTACAGAGAATGGTGTTTACTCCCTGCTGAAATGTATGTTTTCTGTGCCTTTGTAGAAAACAAAGTTAACTTTACATTTAAATGTTTTCATTGTTGGTGGACTTGTTTCTGCCCTCAGCTTACTGACATTCATCCATTGGGGTATATTGAACAAGTACATAGAGACGGGCTCTGGTTGTTACTCAGCAGCAGATTAAAGCTAGCTATGTGCAGGGTTGCAATGCCTTCCATACATTTAGGCCAGCTACTGCACAGGCAATGGCCAGAGGTGGAGGTGTCTCAATCAATATCAACAACAAAATCACCTCAAGACTAGTTAAACAGGATAGCACATTTGAACTTCGCCATGCCTAGATTTCCACAGGCAAAGTCCCATATCATATCCTTGTAAGCTATAGTTCACCTTCAATGACCCAATAAACCCATAGTTTGTACTTAGACTTACTGAAAGCAGTAATCATCATTTAACCCAATACCATATTCATGGGTGACTTCACCTACCAAACTATAGACAGGGATTCTTACACAAACCTTACATGCCTAGAGACTCCTGGACATGGCAAACACAAACACCTGGGACCATATAGTCCATATGCCCACTAGTGGTGCAAACATACTCAGCTTGGTACTCAAAACATGTGAGGATTCTGTACCTCCCCCACCTACCTGGTGTAGTGTCCTGTCATGTCTGGTAAGATCTGACCACAAAGTTGGATCCTTCATAATAAAAATCAATTCTGCAACTTTGGCTGACCCACTAAAATTTGGAACGTGTCAAAATTCTAAGGCGTCCAAATCCTATGAACACAGCTGCCTATGTGGAATTGTTCACAAAGGCCCTGTACAATCGCATCAATAAATGCACAGAGACAGCTGTGCCCACTAGAAATAAGCCCATAACTAAATTTAAAAAACAAACCATCCTAGTGGAATCCAAACATAACAGGTTGTACAACAAAAGGAAAAAAGTCATAGCCAAGGTTAGAAAGTGCAATGCTCCGCATGATAAAACACTCTCATCAATCTAAACAAATAACCAAGAGAGCAAATTAAGTCTAATAAAGCCAAATTTTAAGTAAATATAGCCTCTCAGACAAGGAACTGATTCTAAATGGAGCCATTTACACAGAGCTGAAAGATATAATAAATCTGGTGGCCAACAAATTCAGCTCCAGTTTTACTCCACCCTCTCCTGGCACCACCTCCCAAGGAAATGCCATCAAACAGACCCCCCCCTCTACTATCACACGAGAGTAGGTCCTAGATGCACTCTCTAAGGCCAAAAACACTGCATTGATGGGGCCTGATAATATACCAGGATGCCTCCTAAATAGCTTGGAATATAACCTACCAGGACCACTGGATTCATTGATTAAACATACCCTTCAGACAGACTTTATGTCACACAAATGAAGAACTGTAAAGGTCATCTCTTTACACAAGGGCAGGCCATTGACAGACCCGGGTACTACAGACACATAAGTGTGACTAGTCTGATTGACAGACCCCGGGTACTACAGACACATAAGTGTAACTAGTCTGATATGTGAAGCCAAGGAAAGAATTATCATTGTAATAATTATTAAGGACATATAAAACCTTTAAACACTGGACCCAACCCAGTTTGGTTTCGTCAAGGGCAAATCCTGCCTAATCAACCTGTTGAACTTCTTTGAGAAGGTCACCAAGGCAATGGATGAGGGCAAAACTGTACATACTGATTCCTTGACCTGGCTAAGGCATTGTAAACAAACTCACAGATAAAGACATAAAACCCTATGTTACTTGCCGGATAGCCAGCTGGCTCTGAAAGAGGACCAAGGAATTTAGGATAAGGGAGACCACCTTCACAAAGAGATCAGTCCCTAACAGTGTCCCTCAGGGTCTGTGCTTGGTCCGTTCAGTTTTGGCATCTACTTCTCAGAGGTCAAGGCCAATAACCAAGTTTGCAGATGACTGCAGACAAGGAGAAGTCATAGAATCTCCCCAAGACACTAACATCCTTCTGGAAGGACTAACACAAACAAATGACTGTTGCCAAAGTCACAGTTTTAAGTCAATTCCAAGAAATGTGTAATAGCTCCCTTTGTAAAATCAGCTACCCTAGGAAATTACCTTATCAATAACACAGTCCTAAGAGTAGAACCAGTAGTCTGGGAATTGGGAACATATATAGATAGATAGTAAGCTGGCTTTAGACCAATAAGTGTCTAAGGTAATAAGGTAATCATTCTATGTTGCTCAACTTATAAGCGAGGGCATGGTATGCAGGTCCAAGGAAGTCATCGTTGCACTGAATTTGGTCCTCATCAGACTCATTATTGAGTAAAATGCCCTTTCATTATGTACCAAACCAGGCACACGCAAGAAATGGTATGTCCACACAGGTTCTTCACAAAACGAATACAGGGCATAAATGGCATGTCCTGTGCAGGCTGCCTCAAAGCTCTACCTCTATGATCTGTTTCCTACAAACTGTTGAGAGACAACCTATGCCTGGCATACAATGCTTCCTTGCAACCTATTCTGATGGACCTTTTGCAAATCCACAAAACAAATTGCATCATAATTACTTGATCTAGGAATTTAAACTTTGTTTATGACACAAATAGGACATGTTGAAGGGCCAGGTATGTGTGTCAGAGAATTTCCCCTTGTATGGAACAGGCTTCCCATCAAAGTGAAGCAGAGATCTTCCCTAGCACTTTTCAAGAGAAACCTTGACCAGTGAATGGGAAACTGGAAATATACCCGGGGTCTAGCAGGTATGTTTCTAATGGACAGAGGCAGCCTGTAAATCATGCACTAGCTTATATATACCCCTTATGATAAACTTTAAGACACATAAACTGAAAAGACATATTTAGGAAGCTTGGCTAAATGTACAAAAGTAAGCACTTAAACTTGTGGGATACATTTGGATGCTTGGCTAAGCTTATAAAGTCCCCACTGGTCATTATCCTAGTATGTACCTATGATCCTATGAACGTATGTCAGGAGGGTAACTAAACTCCAGAGCATACTAAGTAAAACTTATTAGCATGTACTTCTTCATATACAGACATAGCAGCCATATATAGATCATTAGTGAGGGTATACATGAAAAATCAAGAATACCTTTTACAGAAATATGAACGTCAAAAAATAGGCCATGCAAAACAATATAAGAAACAAGGGAAACAAAGGGACTGTAATCTGTGGGTAATCCACTGTTTTAATATGAGATTGTTTTTAAACAGTCTGAAATTCTAAATACTGAGACTGAACAAATGAGAGTTTGCAGTGAGTGAAAAGTATATATAATTGCAGATTTACCAAGGGGCAAGGAAAGCTAATGCCCCATTTAAAGATACTAGCAGCCAGGCACTTAACTGTCAGCTGCACTGTTTTTGGTGGAGTATTGATTGTTTCTTTGTGTTCTTGACTTGGCTGCAGCTTAACATTAAAGCTATACTCCCAAAGCACTTCTTCATCCAAGCCAAATGTTCCTGCTTCAACACAGGAAATGTCACCTAACCGATCCCCTTTCCAAGTCTCTTCACCTCTCTCAAGATTCAGTGGAGTTGAGGCACTTTAGAAATTAATGCATATTATTGCACATTTAACTTTTGATTGTACATTACAGTGTGCTGGTTCAGTACAATGTAAATACACACTTTTTTGTATATAATGATTCAGAACTACTCTGTAATTGTTAACATTTCTGTATTTCTTTGTTTGTGGAATATTTTGTATTTCACCCAGACTAAGTCTGAAACTGTTCAATATTGATCAGTGCACTACCCTGGTTGTCAAATATAAATAAATAAATTAATAAATAAATATAGCCAAATGAAGGCTAAAAATTGGCACATTGCCACATGCTTGGGAGATCAAAGGTTAATGAAATAGTGGAACAAACGGGAGTAAGTTAGTTAAAATGTTGATGTTCTCTCTGGAGACTTATACTGCACTGCAGCAGGTAAGTTTTTTTTTTTTTTTACCCTGAGAGGGTCAAACCAGGTACTAGGCCGCATGCACCTCAACTTCTTTGATAAAGAAATCTAGACAAAGCCAACAGGAATGGGGAACAAAGGGGAAAAGTCTGACAGATTCTTTTAAATATTACTCTAATTCTCTTAAAATGTAATAGAATGACAGATTTTGCAAGAAATATGCATTTTCTGAACAATAAGAAGAATGAAATTCTAATGTTTGTCATTACTGACCGGGTATAATCTTCAGCGAGTAAAAGGCAAAGTTAGGGACATTCTGCAAAATTCTTGACATTTGAGAGGTATGATAGGCAGTGTTTGCAAGGGCTGTCTGTGGAAGAAATGACTGGCCCTACATTTTTGCTGTTGTAATTCTAGCTTTGCAGAACTGATGTGTTTTTGGGTGAAGTAAACAAAAGCTGTGATTACTGTTTTTGCGAAACAAAAATACATTAATGTAGTCACTATTGTATATAAACTGTAGCTAATGTGTGTATGAGACAAAAATTCATCAATGCAACTATTTTTTATCCTGGCAAATTCAAAACAAATTCCATGGGTATGAAGGAGGTCTGTGAAAGAAATGCTTGGCCCTGCTGTTTGCTCGTAATTCTGCCTTTTCATAACTAAGTATATTTGGGTGAAGGAAGCTGGAATACAAATTGTGACTACTGTTTGTGTGAGATATGAGTACATTATTATTTTTATTCTGTCGGGGTCAAACTAGATACAATGGCAAAAAAGGTTATGGAATCTGTCTGTGGATTTCAATAACTAATGTACATTTGGGTGAAGCAAGCTAGAATTCAGACTATGATTACTGTTTGTGTGAGATAAAAAATAATAATGTAACTATTGTTTTAAACACAGTCATACATCTGACATGTATGCAGTCAATAAATTGTCTGTGACTGCTTGCTGGGGAGACCATCTGTGAATGAAACTGATCTGCTGCTGATTGTTCACTTTATACAGTTATCAGTCTGCGTTTTGCTGGACTAATAATGTGCATTTCTCTGACGCAAGTTGGACTTTTTCACTGTGGCTGTAAGGTACATTCGGAGCTCCTAGTGGCCCCTGATTTCACAGACTATCCCTGATTTCACTTTGTATTTTAATCTCTTCCTTGTAACATTTGTGAATTTCTGGTAAATTGTTGAGGATTGCATTGAATATTGGCAGACATTTTTGTCGCCTCACAGCAAGACGTTGTCCCGTTCGATTCTCAGCTAGAGCGTCTTCTGTGGAGACATGCGTGAATGGGCGTACCTTCATTGAAGGTTGTGCGTTAGGGCCAGCAACTCAGCACGTAAAAATCAACTGCCAATCATTAATGGACCGGAGTTCCGCTGTGGTGACCCCTAACCGGGAAAAGCGAAAGACACAACAACAACAACAACAACTGTATATCCTTTACCAATGTACTCAGTAAGTGGCTATCACTGGCAGTCTCAGCAGGATGCGTGTGAAAGTCATTCATGCAGTAATGCAGTAAGCTTGTATTGTCATCTCACAGTACTTGATTTGTTGCATGAGTTCATGGATGTTATCTCCTTCTCTGTGGAGGCTACATGTCCTTCCTGTCTCTTTGTGGGTTATATCTAGGTGTTCTGGTTTCCTCTAACACCCCTCCAATTTGCTTGTAGCTAAGCATGCAGTATGAGTGACAAGACTCTATGTGTGTGTGTGTGTGTGTGTGTGTGTGTGTGTGTGTGTGTGTGTGTGTGTGTGTGTGTGTGTGTGTGTGTGTGTGTGCATGTGTGTGAATAATATCACTGATATTATCTGTGAAATCACACAATACTTATGGCATATACATAACTTGTTTGGATAGCAATAAGTCTTTTAACAAGTAAGAGCCTGTCACAAATAAAGCAATAAATGCATCACAGAGCATGTAGACTGACACCCTAAGCAGTATAGGGAGATTTTGACACAGGTCTAGCAGGTAGGGCCTCATTTTTAACTTCTGCCCTGGCTCTCACCTAGTTTAAATCTGACCTTGCTTAGAGGTGTGCTCAAAAGGATTCTATAACTTATGTGAGGACTGGGGACAGCATGGTAATTTTTTCTTTAATGTTTCTCCTAGTCAGACCTCAGGAAGTTGCACAAACCATAACTATAGTTTGTCTAGAGGTGGTACAGCGTAGTGCAGTATACTGTCTTATCAGAGGAACAAGCTGGAATATGTTACTGTGATTGCTATTTTTTTTTTACTTTCCTCATAACCAAACATCAGACATGTACACAGGTGGCAGTGTTTTGGGGGGGTAGAGACAAGGAAGTATGCTGTGTATATACACCTGATAGCATGAAGTTACAATACATTATTGTGGCATTTTGTTTCTTCCCTCTTATTCCAGACTGATTTCACAGGGGTACATAATAGGTGGCTGTCATTTGAAGATAGGGATAAGGATGCATGCTGTTTATATGCATGACAGCAACAATGTGAAGTATATGCTTGTGGCCATTTGTTCCTTCACCTTTATACCAAACTAACACCAGGTGGGAGCATAAAAGGTGATTATTTGTTGTGGAGCTGATAAGGAAGCAGGCACTGTTTCTACATATGGTTTATATATTCTCATAAGCATTTGTCTTTTTTGTTGGCATTGAATATATAGCCTTGGACACAACATATTTATTTATTGAAAGAAAAGAAAATTGGATTTTTTTCCTTAGTCAAGAGTTTTGTTCAGACCATCACTGTATCAAAAGGTTGGAAACAGTCTAAAATGCTCTTGAGAGTATCAAGGACCCCATGGCATCCCACTGTAATTCAGTTATTCAGTGCAGTCATGTCAGCAACATCTTGAACTGATGGAGGAAAAAGCTGAAGAGAAAGACATGGCATGAAAATACAAAAGGTTCATAGGTTCATACTAGGCTATCTGCCCTAGGGCATTTATAAGCCTAGCCAGAGTGTGTTTGGCTTTCGCCACCCATTTTAAATTAATTTTGCTATGCCCTTTTTCGAGGTTAGTGATACCCGGGGTAAATCTATGATATAGGTTCATAGGTTCATACTAGGCTATCTGCCCTAAGATATATATATATATATATATATATATATATATATATATATATATATATATATATATATATATATTTTCTGCAGGTCAATGTTCATAGCTTCAGGGGTGCATTTCAAAATATGAAAAATGTGAAAAGAAATGAAGGGTAAATAAACCAAGAAGTGGGAGTAGCTCCTTCATCAATATCCACCCTTCATCTATCACTGTATACATAAATATTTTCACTTGACATTGCTTTTATGTAGAAAAAAAACACCAAAACTACTGAACAATTTGAGACATGAGAAAAGGTGTCATATGAATGAAAGGGGTTGAGTATCTGTGGAGTTTTAGAATTTTGAATACAGAAATTGTTAATTTGAAGGGTGGTGAAAGGGATATTATACAATGACTGGCCATTAGCATTCAAAAACAAGAACACTGATTGGCCAGCCCAACCAGGGTGCCCGCTGTAAATCAGAGAATAAACCAACGGGAAAATGTCCGGTCGCCCGGATTTTTCCCGTTAGTATATCTCATATTTTTTTTACTTATTTTTTTTTTTTTAATACAAAATGAAAAAGGAAGACATTTTACATTTGGGAGATGGCACAGACAGAAATAACAGGATAATCAGGTATGTTCTACAAAACTTAAACAAACTTACCTGATTATCCTTTTATTTTGTCTGTCCCAACTCTCCCTAACATAAAAAGTCTCCCGGGTTCTTCTACTTTTTTTTTTTATTGATTATAACAAAGAAGAAGAAGCAATGGAGATCTTCCTTTCTCTCTTGCTACTTCTTCACAGCCCTGCACAAGTCCTATATGCATGCACAATACATCAAAATAAGGCAGCAATATACCACCAGCCGCAGAAGAACAATAATGCACCATTATACAAAGACATTACTTAAGAAAGGTAAACATATTTTTTTCTTAAATAATGTCATTGTATAATAGCAATAACCAACTCTGTGGTTGTGGTATATTGAAATTTACCCATGGTTGGCTTTATTTAATCACTCGGGCTTCACCTCATGATTAAACTACACCAACCATGGGTAAATCTTCAATATACCACACCGACGTTGTTGGTTATTGCTATAATAATGAGACAGAAAGGGATGTTGGTATACAGTGTTTACTGGGGCTACATTTAAATGGCATACTTTTAACATTTTATTGATGTAATTTTAAAACATATGTAAATAAAATGGTCAATAATATTCCCTACATCTTGCTGAGTTAAACTTAATGAAGGTTCAAAGGTCAAATCTTTCACTCAAAAAAACTGTAAAAAGAAAATAATTTTTTTCAGGGGGCAATCCCTTTAAACTCTCTGCTGGGAGGAAATCCTTGTAGCCTCAAACTTACATATATTAACCTCACAGTTACATAAACATAGAGAAAAGGGAAAATACCACAGACTGTATTATCACTTCTAGTATGAAAATAGAAATCCCACCAGCAGTGATTTTTAATGCAGAACAGCAACAGAGGACTACAAACTGGAAACTCTAAATCAATGTTCACCATTTAAAACATATCAACTACTATACTAGCCAGTCATGGTTCAAAGGAACATATCATCATTTTTATGAACCTTAGATTATTTCTTTCTTTCACTTTTCCTTATTCCCCTCACAGTATTTTCTTCACTTAAAGTGTCCTCAGGTTTGTTAACCTCTTCCCTTTCCTCTGCTGGATCATTTTGTCATACGTCCCTTGCTTTCTTCCTCTTCTGTTTCTTCTTTTTCTCCATCATTTTCCACTTTCTTTTCCTATTCTGCTCACTTAACTTCAACCATTTCTGTTTTGTATTGCATAGTTTCTATATTCCGGTCCATATTTGTTTGTGTGTGTGTGTGTGTGTGTGTGTGTGTGTGTGTGTGTGTGTGTGTGTGTGTGTGTGTGTGTGTGTGTGTGTGTGTGTGTCCACATGCATTTACAAGATCATCAGGTTAAGTGGCTTTTGTTGGATTTTACTTAAAATTAAATATACTAATATTGCTTGCACTCTTTCTAGATGATTTTAGTGACCTTGCTTTGAATTTAAATTACTGTTTTTTTTGTTTGTTTGTATGTTTATGAGTTTTTCTGGTGGCAAAAGAGAAAAAACATGACTAGTTTTGGGCTTGTAATTGCTATTCAGGTGAACTTTTTGAATGTTTCTATTGGCTGGTGTGCTCTATTGAGTCTTTTTTGTTAGGCAGCAGAACACATTTTTAATTCACTGAAATATATGTAAAGTGGTTTCTGGAGTTTAGCTACAGCTGAAACACACAGGAAAGTACATTTTTGGATTCTTTTCCAACTATTCTGAGTATTTTATATCTGCTTTTTACTTCAGTCAGAGTATTTATAGGGAACCTGGAAACAGTAGGTTATAGTCTGGTGCAGGGGCAACCTTGCAGAAATCCGTGGTTATTCTAGTGAGAGTAAACTAATTAATGCTACTTCTAAGCAAATGAGTAGTACTGGCATGAATGTACAGCTGTTTTTGATTGATTCCTTCTTCTTGCTTGTTTACTCTTTACTGTGTAGAGCATGGCAGAGTACAGTGCAACATTGAATGCAGCTGAATAGTGGGTGCTATATGCAGCATGATTTTTTTCCCATAAGTCAGTAACACCAACCCTTCATTCTTTATATTGTAGGGTTTAGGCCCAGTTGGGCACAGTGCCAGATCTACTTGTGCTAATCTACACTAAAGGCTGCAAGTGACAGATATGACCTTTGTGCTGCTACTCTAAAGAGACACGTGAGACCTTAATCTTCAGCACTTGTATCCAGGTATCCTCCACTTTGCCGTTATTACTCCCTCCTTCTACATTCACATTTGCATAAATACCCATACAGTCTGCTTCATTCCCCTTTAAGGGTTGATTGCTCAGTAGCACTGGGCATCATGGTGAGTCAGCCCACCAGCTCCCCTGCAATTGCCAGCCTGATAGCACCTGGTGTCTTAAAGCAATATAAGAACTGCCACATATTCACTGAAAGTGAACTTCTGTTCAAACCTGTAGATTGTACCTGTAAGAGATGTAAATATCTAGTAAATTTGGAAGTATCTGTATCCCAGCTTATGGCACGAAGTGAGTATCACATCATCATAACCCAACCCATATAAATGCAACAGCTTTATACAGACAACACAAAAATGTCTTATGCTTAATCCAGTTAAAACATCCGTACCAAAGTCTACTACAACTCTTGAGTTTAAGTACCAGCTGAAGCCCTCCCAATACATCCATTCCATGCACCCCTACATCAACCAGTCACTGACAGAAAACCACTCTCATGTCTAGCAGCCATAAATCAGCTTCTGGGAATGTTCTAGTGATGACTCCACTGTTAGTCATACAGATTCCACACTTACCACGATGGACAAGGATTACTGACAACAAGAGCACTCATGACCCTTTTCATCAGTAAATATGATATCTATATGATAGTAGCTCATGTCAGAGTAAATAACTCAATTTATAAAACGCAGAGGGACATGCAGCAACTTGCTATGCAAATATCACACAAGGATAAGACACAATCTGTGTGGAATCTTCCCTTCACCAAGAATGAAGCCTAAATATAAGGAAAATATAACTGGCTTCAACAATTGGCTAAGTAGCTTGGAAGTCGGTGTCATTCCAAGGTGATTCAATATGTATTAGCTGTAGGCTAGATGACAGACAGCCAAACTTGCTTTACAAAGTCTTTACTGTGTCCCTGGTTCAAGGGTTTCAGAAAAGTGGATAAAGCCCTTGCTGCTCCCATTGTTTTGTTTTTAGGGTAAGGTCATCTAATCTCAATTAGACAACATCAGCATTTCTCTTCTCATTGTCAGTAGCCTTAACAACAAAGTGCCTGATCTCAAGGTACTTTTGCATTTCAAATATGCCCATGTATGTGTAATTACTGGTATATGGTTCAAATGTAAGAAAGCACTCCCTCAGCACCTAGGTTTTGTACTTGCCACAACTTTAGACCCATTAGAAACTGTGGTGTAATCTCAGTGTTTGTCAGTGACTGAATCCCTTCCAGACTGATATCCAGAGACTCCCAAAGTGATCTCTTAGAACTCTAGCTTACCTTAGGTAAGTCAAACCCAGAGAATCCCAGAGTGATCTCTTAGAACTCCAGCTTACCTTAGGTAAGTCAAACCAAAAGGCTCCCAGAGTGGTCTCTTAGAACTCCAGCTTACCTTAGGTAAGTCAAACCCAGAGACTCCCAGAGTGATCTCTTAGAACTCCAGCTTACCTTAGGTAAGTCAAACTTTCACTTACAGCAAGTTATTGATCCTATTTCATGTCCCCAAATGACCTTGCAAAATTCCCGGCTTTCCTGGAAGATATCCCAATAATTAACAGGTCATTAATTCTTGGTGACTTCAGCTACCCTTCCATAGATTGGGGTACCTACAATTCCAGCATAAGGAATGCATAGCAATTTTTGGATTGGATACTCAAAAATTGCCTGAATCAAACTGTTCACAAACCCACCAGGTGTGAAAACATTCCTGGCCTGGTTCTCACAAGCTCAGCTCATGTCTATTCTATATATCCTGCTCTACCCCTCAGTGGTAAATTCAAACCACCAGCTAGTGAACTGTACTTTCAGAACCTCTATTCCCCCAGTATCCAACACCACCCTCTTTGGAGACTACAAAAATGTGAACCTCTTCAATTACATAACAAAATCTCTAAATTTACTGGCAGTATTTCTGCAGCTGACCTTAGATATGCAGCCAGATATACAAAGTATTTTAGTTAAATACATTGACCTATCAGTCCCTAATAGAAACAAATACATTGGGAAATTTGAAATATAAACCACCCTGTGGTTACTTAATATAAATGAACCATATAACAAATCAAAGAAATACAAAGTAAGACTAGAACTCCACAGCATGAGAATAGAAAAAAAAACCTCACTAAGTTAATGTAGGTCACAAAAATGACTAGCAAAATGTCCTATGTATTTAGGTTAACATCTGAGGCAAAGGATAACTATAAGTCCTTCTTCAGCTACATTAGAAAACTAAGAAATAATTCACAACATTGTTTTCAGCTTTTCCATAATGGAACCTCACACTCAAACACAAACTGGAAACATACTAGTAAACAGGTTTGCTGCAGTCTTCTCCCCCAAAACTGTCATCCCAACTCCAGTCATCCTTGAGTTAGTCCCACCCCTACCATTACTAAGGAACATGCCCTTATGGTAAATGAAGAATTAATCAAACTCCACCGGCAGTGATGAATATCCACAGGCAAAAGATCGATTTTAAGCACTTTTGTTCTTTAATTGTATTAGAACTTCATCAGAAAAAAAATCTGAATTGAATCAATACCATTCAAATAACCCTCCAAAAAGGTCAAGTGATTCAATCAGACCAACAGAAACTTGCAATGGCTTACATCACACTTAAACCAACTTAAAGGAACATACACTAAATATTAATCTACAAAGACTGCCAACTAATAAACATAAAAAATTTAAAATTAAAATTTGAATTTAAATGTTAATTGAATATTCAGGTATACTTGTGCAAAAAAACATTTAATATTAATAGATTTATTAAGGCCAGGCTTCTGATCAGCACAGAGACATCTTGCATCCTATGTATATGAAATGTGAAATGGCAGCTCATACATTTGAGCAGGCTCACATCTGAACAGAGTGTTTTTCTGACTGAATTTCCAAGCTGAGCACTTGTTTTATTGATAGAGGTTATGGCATGCATTGGCTCAAAAAACAGAGTCTTTAACTAAGGAATATAAAAGCTTGCCCCATTTTGAGAAAAACTTTTTCATCTGAAGTTAGTGGTCCTACTCCTCTGGAAGTAAATGTCGGGAGCAGTAAGAATGTTATCTTTCCTTTGCCTATTTGTAATGACATGCAGGTTATTAAGGACTGCATTATTGTCAACTGGAAGGTGCTTATGGGCAATGCAGATTTGGTCAACATTATTGGGACTAACCTTGTTTTCACCTTTAAGAAATCCCATTGCCTTAAATCCATTTTGGAAAGAAGTACAGCCACCTCTGCAATGTAGAAAACTAGTTTAACATATGGCACTTACAATTGTAGACATTGTAAACAATGCAGATGCATTGTTAATTCATCTTCCTTAGAATTTAAATCTTGTGGCTATTTATTTTGGCAACAACAAAGCTTCCGCTCATACAGCAAGTGCAACGGCCCAACACACAATAAAAATCAAATCCAAAAAAGGCCAGCACTCAAGTGAGAGGTAAACACAGACTTTAATTACGTCCAGAAGAATATCCACAGACCAGTTTCAGCCATAAGCCTTTTTGCATTGAAACTGTTGGGCTTCACAGAGTGTAGTTGAGCTTGTGCTTCACATGGATTTATATCTGGAGTTACATCAGCAGCAGATCTAGCAGTCCTGCTGTATGCCATGTCTAAATTAAAGAAAGTGGGCTTGGGCCAGAAAAAACTATAGATCCAAAAGTAGGTTTGACAGAAGCATATCTGCTGAAGATATTCAGCTTTCAGGTGTCAGGTGCTCCTCGTGCACTGTATGACTCCCTGTGTCTATTTCATCTGCTTTACCACAGTGGAAATATTCCACTATTGCACCATTTCCAACTGCTATAGTGCTGATTTTGGTGATTCACCACAACTTCACATAGCAATACACATTTGTACAGAAATCAAATCACATATTACTGGGTACATTTCTATCCACAAGTACATAACAATGCTAGATAGTACTGAAAACTAGCTGTCACTGTAGAAGGGGTCTATATCACTTTGTCAAAGGTTCATTGCTGAGAATCTTCATTCATCAAACCAAATACAGTGAGTGTTCACTTCAGCAAATATTCACTACAATGAAGGACTTAGCCAGGGAAAGAAACAAGTTTTCCAGCATTCTGACCATCACACAAAGCAAGTATTTCAAACCCACCCAGGTGGAGAACTCCACCCCCACACCCCCCTTAACTATATATACCAACTCTGAGATTGTAGTACAGAGGGGAAAAGGGAAAATTTCTGACGGTGGCCAACTCATTCCTTTCCCTGGTTAAGTCGTTCGCTGCACTGAATGTTCACTGTATTTCACTGTATTTGGTTTGATGAACAAAGGTTTGTGGTAATGAACCTTTGACAAAATCATATAGACCATTATAGAAGACATGGGCTGCAGTATGTCTCACTGATAATATATCTGTCTTATGGGTCCAGTGTCTAATACAAACTTTTAGTCACTATATTACTGTATTACTATCTGGGCAGAGTTTACATGCTCTCCCTGTGGCTTTATGGATTTCCTCCTGGTACTTGATTTTTTCTCAGAAACATACTGATTCACTGGATACACTCAATTGCCCACATAAGTGCACTTACCCTTGTCCATGTGAGATTGACAAACCAGCCCATTTATACAGTTAATAAATGATAAATAAATAAAAAAAAACAAAATAATTCCTCTCTTTTAATGTTATTTTATGCAACTTACATAATTCTGTTTTAGGGGAGCTTTATATACCACATTACAGGAGTGTTCACATTTGTATACCACATTATAGAAATATCCACATTTATTTATCACAGTATAGGAGCATCTACAGTTATGTTCATAGGTTCATAGGTTCATAGGTTGGTACTAGGCTATCAGCCCTAGGGCCTATACAAGCCTAGCCATAACAATTCCCTGGCTATTTCTTCCCACACTATTTACTTCCCTGGACCGCTGTCTAGCAGGGCGACTGACGTGATCCCTGGGGTGAATTTCCTTTCTCCCATCTAATCATCAAGGTTCCTTTTGAAGAGGGCCAAAGAGGCACTCTGCTTGACATGTATGGGCAATCTATTCCAGAGTCTGGGGAGTCTCTGGGTCAGGAACCTATCCCTCCAGCATGTTTTGTTTATTGTGATGACAAAGTTTAGATCCCTGGAGTGTGTGGTTCTGAGGGATTGGGATTTCTTTAAGTGTAGCATGTCCAACACTTCTGGGTTTGACATGGCCTTGTATGTTAAGCAGAGATGGCCTCTGAGTAGACGATATGCGACAGAGTATAGCTGAAGTTTTTTAAGGCGGTCAGCACAGGGCATCTGCTTTAGGCCTGTGATTCTTTTAGTGAGGTATTTCTTCAGCCTTTCCAGTTGTTGCAGATGTCTTGAGAGGTACATACCAAACAGGGCATTGTATTCTATAATGGGTCTAATGAGGGATGAGTACAGTGGGACAATGACCTCCTTTTTTCTGGATGAAAAGCCCTTAGTGATGAGGTATGCCACATAGAAGGATTTCCTGACTGTTGTGGCAATGTGGTTATCAAAGATGAGACCACTGTCCACCTGTGTCCCTAAGTTTCTTATCACACTTTCGGTGTTTAGTGTACTGCCACCTATATGGTAATTCTCGGATACATGTTTTTTCCCAAAGGGGATAACTATACATTTCTTAGCATTGAGCTTGAGCCCATGGCTCTGGCACCAAGCATCTGTTTCTGTAAGACCCTTTTGTAGGATATCCACACCATTTGGGGATTCAATAATGGCTCCCAGTTTGCAGTCATCTGCGAACTTTGTTAGCCAGAGTCCCTTAGTGTTGGCCTGCACTTCAGAGAAGTAGATGCCTAGCAAGAGCGGTCCCAGGACTGAACCCTGAGGTACTCCACTTGTCCCTTGTCTGGAGCTGGATTTGGAGTCGGCTACTTTTACAGTGTGGATTCTATCAGTAAGCCAGTTACCAACCCATTGGGTGATGTAGGGATTAATGCCCAGCTTAGTACGTTTATCTATGATTCCAGAGTGGGGGATGGTGTCAAAGGCCTTGGCAAGGTCAAGATAGGCTGTGTGGACCAACTTACCCTTGTCCATGGCTCTGGAGACTGATTCAAAGAAGTCAATCAGGTTCAGGAGACAAGATCGGCCCTTCACGAACCCAAACTGGGTGGAGTCCAGTGTTTGAAGGTTGCCAATGTCTTTGTTTATAAGTTCCATGATAATACACTCCATGGCCTTGCAGATAAGGCTTGTCAGACTGATGGGATGGTAGTTTCCGGGATCCAAGGTGGATCCCCCCTTGTGGAGTGGGATAACTGTAGCTCTGCGCCACTCAGTGGGCACAAAACCTAAGGTGAGGCTATGATTAAACATGACACTTAGGTGAGGTGCCAGTTCATATTGTAGTTCACGTAGTACACAGCCCGGGATGTCATCTGGTCCCATGGATGCTGTATTCTTAGCTTTGGAGAGTGCGTTTTTTACCTGTGTGGCCATTATTACCGGAATCTGGCAATCTTCTGGTATTGAGATGGGCCATTTAGGGGGTGAGAGGGGGGTGAAGTTGGCACTGAATCGATCTGCCAGGGTATTGGCAATATCCTTGGGATTAGAATATTTAATGCCATTCTGTTGTAGCTCAGAGCAGATCTGAGCATTGCCATTTAGATTCTTGACATAGTTATAGAATACCTTGTGGTTGTCTTTGGAATCTTTGGCAATTTTATTTTCATAACTTGATCCACCTTGGATTTTCTGAATCCAAATAAAACCAAAATGTTAATCTTCTACCCCACTCACAAGATCATACCCACACCCTTCCATATCCAATCCAAAAATGGGACAATCATCTCCCCTGATTCCCACACTAAACTTCTGGGAGTGACCATTGACAATAAACTTAAATTTGATATCCATATTAATCAAACTGTTAAAACTGTAAACAAAAACCTTGGGTCGCTCTATCGAATAAAATCCTTTCTTACCCCAATAGCAAAAATAGCCACTGCCTGCTCCCATCTCCTCTCCACCCTCTTATATGCTTCCCCTATTTTCACAAATCTTAACACTACTGAATTAAACAAACTTACATGTTGTTATAATCATATTGCAAGATTTGCAACTGGCACGCCCTATAGAACCCATCATTGTACCAACCTACAAAGCCTGGGTTGGATCGAATTCCCCAACCTTCTACAGCAGAGACAACTCATAGTAGCATTTAAAATTCTTAAACAATCTGACAAAACCCCTGCACTGATAAACTTAATCAAACCTTACAACAATCTCTATAGTTTACGCTCCTCAAACAAACTACTAGCTCAAACGGTAAAATCCAACAACTCAGGGGGTGATGCTCTCTTTGCCAATGCAATAGGAAAAATCTGGAACTCCCTTCCATCCAGCCTCACCACCATTTCCTCCATAAAACTCTTCAAAAAGAGACTAAATCACCACCTTCAGATACACTGGCGATACCAATGTATAAGCCCAGTCTGACTTCAACTAAACAAGATTTTTTCTCCTCCCTTTAGGACCAATGACGGTACCACTACCATTTCTCTCTTCTGTTTTCCCTCTTATTCCCTTTTCTATATAATTCCCTAGTCTTATTATCCTATTTAATTCCTGCTACTACTATCCGAAAGGTCTACCTAAAAGGAAAAAGTCTGTTATACTATGAGTTTTTGTGTTCTTTTTTTTTTAATTTTTTTTTTGAATATTTTTTCTTTACAGATCTTTTTTTTTTTTCAAAACAGGTTTATTGTTTTAACATATAAGTAGAAATATCATAACAATTTTATACAAGTAATTAAAAATAGATATTATTATAATATTCAACAAAACAACTAAAGTATTTACAAAGACATCCACTACAATCAGATCAATTAATTAAACTAAAATACCATGCTATTGAAATTAGAATTTTTTTAACAAATTTTGTAAATTATCCCATACAATATAATAAGATGTTTTTCTAGTTGTTCTTGACCTAATTGTGTTTATTTCCATATGGCACACTATATTCATAACATTTTTAAATTCATTGAATGAAGGAGGTGTATCTGAAATCCAATTTCTGGTTATTATTTTCCTAGCCACTGCTAGAATAGACCATAACAAGGGAAGCTTAAGCTTTTTAACACTTTGAGGTGCAGGTGTGTTGAATAATATAAGAGATTTAGAAATAATGAAATTATCTGTAAAAAGAGCCTGCAAAAATTCATTAATTGACTTCCAGTATTCTTTCAATTTTATACAGTCATAAAACATATGAGCCCAGTCAGCATTAATTTCTACATTACATCTCTTACATAGATTATCTTTATTATTTATTTTATTCCTCATCAAAGGTGTATAAAAAGATCTATGTAAAAATTTCCATGTATAAAGTCTCCAGACGATGGAAGACATAGTTCTATAGGCAGATTCCAATATATATTGTTTATCTTGTTGATTTGGTGGGTCCCCATTAATAGAAGTGAAATAATTCCAGTACGTATCTACACTGTAAAAAGTTTCTTGTCTGATAATTTTATGTATGTATGAAAGTTTACCTTTATCACAAACTTTATGTTGTAAATTTAATATCAAGTAATCAATCAGTGTTGGAATAGATTCTTTAACTGTTATAGACATTATATCTATTTTATTAATGAGATGTTGTCTAAAGGTCTGAACCTCTAACCAGCAAGTTTCTCTTAGATCAAATTCTTGTTTTAAGAAATCTAGATTTTTAACTTTATTATCAGATATCAACTGATACCAGTATTTTAGATCATTATCTATAGCTAAATGAGTTCCTTCAGAAGTAGATGACAAAAGCATACCTTGAGTATACATTATAGGGAATATAATAAAATTCCATTCCCTATACTTAGGGTGCATGAATATAAAGTTACGATAGCTAATAATAATATTTAATGGGTAACAAACCATATGTTTAGGTGTAATAGGTGAAGTACAAAATTCCTTTAGTAACCATAACATGGAGTTATTTACAATCATATTTTTATGTGTTAAGGAGATTTTCATGAAGTGCATACTAATTAGCTCCCAATAATCTTTCCATTTTGCGACATATGACTGATCTATTAATAAAGTAATAACTTTTACATTAGAAGAGATAGTATATAAATTAAAGTCTGGAAAAGAAATACCCCCTTGAGACCAGCTATTAGTATGTTTCTTTAAAGCAATCCTAGGTCTATTAGGTGCCCATAGGAAATTTAACATTAGTGTATTCAGTTTCTTGATAATTATTTTTGTAGGTGGAAGTATTATTGATTGTATTAAGTATAAAATCTTGGGGAATATTATCATTTTAATAATTGTAAGCCTCTCCTCCATAGTAAAAAACATATTATTCCAGGTATTAAAAGATTTTGTATATTAAGAAAACAGGTATTATAATTATTATATATAATAGATTTAATATCTTTAGATAGTATTATACCTAAATAAGTTATCTGACCTGAATTGGGTACATATTTAGTAAAATCACTAATGAGAATATTTTTTCGTGTATATATAGGTAGTATTTTAGTTTTTTCTTCATTGAATATTAAACCAGAAATACTTTTAAAATTCATCATTTTATCAAATAGAGACTGCATAGAAGAATTAGATCCTGCTGATGTAATTAGAACATCACCTGCAAAAAGTTGAATTTTGGATGTTGTATTTTCATCTATTTCAAAACCCTCTATGTCAGTACTGTTTCTGATCAAATTAGCCCAAGGCTCCATTACTAAAGTGAATAATAGTGGAGAAAGTGGACATCCTTGTTTTGTACCTTTAAAATGGGTATTTTTGTGAAACATATGTTCCTACCTTAATATAAGTCAATGTTCCTTTGTATAAATGCTCAATTAGATTTACAAATGCATCTGAGAAGTTTGTGCACTTCAGTAAGGTAAACAGATAGTCCCAACTTACTGAATCAAATGCTGAACTTATATCAAGACTAATAAGTGTTAAATCTTTCTTTTTCCTATTTGCAAAATCAATTAATGTTAAAGTTCTTCTTATATTATCAAAAGTATTTCTATTTACAATGAAGCCTGTCTGATCTATATCTATAATGCCGGGATGATTGTCTTCAATCTATCAGCAAAAATACTCATAAACATTTTATAATCAACATTAAGTAATGAGATGGGCCGATATGAAGTACATCTAGTTGGATCTTTATTAGGTTTTAAAATTGGTGAAATAAATGTATATTGCCAAGATGGGGGTTATTAACTCAGTTTGGGCCAAAATAAAAACCTTATGTATTAATGAATATGTACTTTTAGAAAGGATTTTATATATCTCTGGTATAATACCATCATTACCCAGTGCTTTGTTTGATTTAAGCTTATTTATTTGTGTAATAACCTCTGTATATGAAATACTTTTGTCCAATAGTTTAATCTGTTGTTTATTAAGCTTTTTATTCATGTTTGTGGTTATAAACTCCTTTATTTTATCTTTAGGTTCCATGTTAATGTTATTATGGTTAATTTTGTGAAAGTGATTTCTAAATTCATCTAGTATTTCTGGTATACTAGAAACATTCTTCTTTTTCCTTAGAGAAAAGATTTTTTGATATGGTTTTGTTTATTCAACCTTTTTGTTTTATTTTTAAGTCTATGTAAGTATTTGGGGCTTATTGAATAAGACAAAAACTTGTATTCTCTAAAGTTATTTTAACTTTATGAGTTAAAATTTCTTTGTATTTCTCATTTAGTTTGTTTATTTCTTCAATAACTTTCTTGTCCATAATATTTTCTTTATTATTATGTTTATAAGAGTCTAATTTACTTTGAATATCTAACAATTCCTTATCCCAAGATTTCCTTTTATTATTATACCATCTGATACTTTGTCCATATAAATATGATTTTAAGGCATCCCAAACATAGACAATGGAGACTTCAGGAGTATTATTTATGTCTAAAAAATGTTTTACTTCTGAAAGTATATATTCTTTATAGTCTTTTAGTTGAGTTAAGTATGCTGGTATCCTTTTGATCTGAACATTATGAGTATTCTTTACAGATCTTGAGCAATGAGTAGAAATATTCTAAAATGTCTCCTATTCTTGTGCAAAATACTTAAGTGAACATACTGTATTATATCAACATAGTGTATTCTTATTTGCTTATGCGTGGAGCTTTTCTCCCCGGGCCTCCGCTGAAAATGGACATGTATCCAGTCGGACTCTCCCGGTTAACAAATGTAAAATAAAATAAATAAATAAAATAACTAGCTTTGGAGGATTTTATGAGGGATCTCAGTTTCTTACTGAGGCTGGTAAGGGAGTTTTTTGCATCCTGGGATTTTCCTCTTTTCTGCAACAGTTTCTTCCTTTTTTTGTAAAGTTTGTTTATGGCAGTGGACCACCAGATTGGCTTCCTTTTTTAGATGAGAGCATCTTGGTTCTATTTGGGATGGCACGATTCATGCATGAGTGGATGTGCTCATACATTGCCTTATTGTAGGATTCAGCAGTTGAACTTTTAGTTCCCGCCTGCATGGGTGTCATGAAGTTTGTCACTTCTGACTTGAGTAGCATGAAGTTGGCTTTGGAGAAGTTTTTTATGGAGGTTTCCTTACTGGGGGGTGGGGGTGGGATGCGGATGTTAAGGGTGATTAGCTTATGGTCAGACCTGACTAAAGAGGGGGTGACCATAGGTGTGGAGTATCGATTTCCCATGTTGGTAATGACCAGGTCTAGGATACTGGAGCCCCTGGTGGGACTATGGATTAGTTGATCCAGGGCATTGGAATTTATGAATTCCATGAACCGTTGGGGAAAGTTGTTAGTACATGAGTAGTTTTCCCTGTACCACAGTATAGGAGTATCTACATTTATGTAACACAGTATAGGAGTATCCACATCTATGTAGTATAGGAGTATCCACATTTATGTACCACAGTATAGGAGTGTTCACATTTATGTACCACAGTATGGGAGTATCCACATTTATATACCACAGTATAGAAGTGTTCACATTTTACTGGAGCTGCTGGTCTAAACAACCCATACCACCAGAACTGAGAAAGCATTCCTCGATTTACAAGTTTCTTTTCATAGTTCTCCACTATGATGTAACCTGTATGATGCAACTTGTCTTTCTGCAAATAGTTGATATTTTATGTAAAACCAGAAACTATTAAAAACAGTTTGTGTCATCTTGTGTGTGTATTGGTGCAATTGTTGTTCTCTTTTTTATTTACCCTTTATTATGTGCTTTGCTTCCTCTAAATGTCTAAAATCAGAAAAGTATTAGGTGAATTAATGAAAGCAATGTTAAAATGTCACATCCGGCATGTTGAAAATCACCAAAATGTACAATTTCATTTTAAATTAAAATTTATTCAAGGACATGCATTTGGATCTCACCCAGCCACTCAAACACCACCTCCAAGATAAAGATTTTATGGCCACTCAAAGTCTGTAATTGTACTATACTGGTGAGGTGTATGACATTTACTTTTGTATGCCCTAGTGCCTATAGGTCCATATAAATTAGACTATCATAAGTCGTATGCCTCCTAAGGCTTAAAATTCCAGCTTTACTCTCAATACAGTTCCTATTATTACTAAGATGCAGACATTTTTCATTATTCATCTTTTGTCTTTTTTGTTATGTTTTTCCTAGTTTTCCATCAATCTAAACTTTGCCTTCTGTTTTCATTTTTAAGTCTGTCATTACATTTCTGGATAATGTCTATCTTTGCCTTAGTGAGATTGTCAATGAGCTAGTAAAGATGGCTGTCAGTACTGCTGACAAGCCCCATCATGCAACTCATCAACAGATCCCCAGTAGAAGGAGCATTCCCAGTGACTTAGAATATGCCACAGTTGTATCACCCCACAAGAGGGAAGCAAAAAGCAACATCATTAGCTACAGATCAGTAAGTCCAAGTAGTAAGAGTGCTTATAAAAAAGATACAATAGAAAGGCTGATCAAATATTTGAAAAACAACCACTTCCACAGTGTCAAACAACATGAGTGTATGGTTAGGTGGTGTTAGAAAATGACCCTGATACAGTTTTGTGACTCGATGAGTACAGCAATGAACAAGAAAGGACTGCCTACTCTCTTATATCTGCACTTTAGTAAAGACATCTTTACCACATAGAAGACTTCTGAGGAAACTAAAATCTGTAGAGATGAAAGACATTATGATCAGATGAATGTAAAGGTAGTTAGAGTTTATGTTTAAAGAGCTGCTGTGTCAGAAGAAGAGGTAGTTTGAGAAGTGGATTACCACATGCTTCAGTTCTGAGCCATGAGATTGTCACTGGGTTTTTTATCAGACAAAACACAGACTACAGAAAACAGGACTAACTTCTTTAAAGATATCATTAATATTGGATCAGTTGTGAGCCATAGGAGGTTCAGACTAATCAGGATCCTAAACAAGAAGCTTTCAATCACTATATGAGCTATGTTTCTTGTAGCAACTATCTATGCCTTCGATGATCTGAATATTTTTCCTTTTTCCCTGTTCTATATTATTTCCCTATGTGTTCAGCAAATTATTGCTAATTAAGGTACCTTTCTTCTTCATGACTTTGAAGCCTCTATGCTCATTGTACCTACAGTTTCCTCCTATGGAATGTGTATACAAAAATTATTCTAGATGCTTTACATGAAGCATAATTTAGTAACAGTTCTCTTGGGAAGAAGAAAAGAAATACAATGCCAGAAGGCAAGCAATATGCAGTTACAGGAAAGATGCCTTTGGTTAAACCAAGGAAAATGACATCTGGGGCATTATGACCGTGACAAGACAAAACAAAGTATAACTACAAACCACAAATAGAAAGGAAATATTAAAAACTATGTTTTGCCATGTAGTTTTCTTCAGAAATAACCTGAAATATAATAAAGAACAGCTTTCAGGTTATTTGTGAAGAAAACAAGATTAAATGTCAACTTTGCACTTATTTTCTATTTGGAACACATCTGCATACACTAATTGGTTTTGCATTGAAATCTCATGGTGAGTACGCACTTTCATCTTTTATAGTGACAGTGAGGTCACCATTAGTATGTGACAATAAGAAGCATATTTTTTTATCCTTCATTGAGGCCATTTTGCCCTTGTGATGTCCGTGCCCTAGCTCAGCAATCAAGGAGCCTCAATCCTCACCACTAACACCAGAGAGGGCATCTCATATATGAGGAAAGGATAACAAATACACACAGTAAAGTGCAATTTCCCTTAAGAGCACACAGAGATCACAGTCAGTCCAGGGCTAGTCACTCTCTTGCTCCCCAAGTACCCAACAAGACTCCCCAACTGGCACAGCTATAGGGCCCAGATCTAAGCCTAATAGACAAGCTAAAATCTCCAGCACCCTCTCTGTCCAACCAGTGCTTCTTGTCCCTGCCCAAGTAGCTGACACACACACTTTGAAATAAGAGTTTACACAACCACACAGGCACTTCTGGGGAAGGCTGGCACAGGTTCTCCAGCTGTGCCCCTTTAACCCAGACTATACGGTAGTACCAGCTGCCAACCCCCACTAATAATTATCAGCTACTCAAAGGCCCTTAAAAGGGTGTCCAATTATTACTGTGCAATATTATTATCCAATTGGTAAGTGTGACTAATCAGCCAAAGCTTATTTGGAGTGACCTGGACAGTAAACTCTATAAATATGCAATGTACTCTAGAGCTTAAATTATCTCTGCACAAAACAGCCATAGTTAAAAGGTTTTAAAATATTTAATAATAAATAATTAAAACCACAAGACAATACTTTCTACTACACAGTGCTAGTCAAAAGAGTTCAGAGATCACACAGAAATACTTAAAATAATTCAGTAGTACAATTCTGACATCACAGAAAAACACAGTCTAATCTTTCTAATTGTCTAGCTATTGATAAAAGAAAACACACTTCTAAAATAACTTACTTACATAGAGCATCAGACAGTGCTGAGTTGGATGTTCAAGACAAAAATGATTAATGCCTTCTGGTTCTCTTTGTTTAAATTGAAACTGTAGTTCTGATAAAACATTACATCATTTCACACTTTCCTGGTGTTCCCAGGCTGACAGAAACTGCATTTACATTAATTTACCCTTAGAGCAATAAAGGACATTCCACATGTAAATTCTGGTCATTAACTTTAGCCTTAAAACAATAGGCAGGAAGCCTTCATATAGCCAGACTGGAGTCGACTTTAGATCAAAGGGTCACAACATGCTTTTACAGGTCTATATTACATAATCAAAGAGACACTTCTTCGAATATGTAATCATCGACCCCTAAACACCAAAATGCAAAAACCGTGAAGAGCCAAAACCATGAATTTTTTCCTAGGGAAAACATTTGCAGGACCATAGAAACAAGACAAACACTTCAGATGTAATTTAAGTGGGGGGCTTCGCCCCCACACCCCCGACATGGAGGGCTGTACCCACCACACCCCCCTAACTAAATATACCAACTCTGAGATCGCTCTACATTGGGATAAAGGGTAAACTCTGGGAACGGCCAACTGAATTTTTTCCCTAGGAAAAAATTTGCGGTTTTGGCCATTCATGGTTTTCGCATTTCGGTGTTTAGGGGTTGATGATTACATATTCGAAGAAGTGTCTCTTTGATTATGTAATATAGACCCTGCTTTTACTGGGTCAGTAGAGAGCACTGTTGCCACATTTTTGTAACAGCATTTTTTCTATTTAAGACAACAAACCTGTGATTCACATTCATATTTACACATGATAGAATTATGTATAAAATTATATCTGGCTAGGCTGGCAGCCTTCACCCTTCTCTACTAGTCTTCACAGCCCCCATCACACTCTTTCCCTCCTTCCTGGAATTTAAGAGGATCAGGAGTTACTGAAAAAGAGAGAGAGAGGGATTACAGTCAGCCTGAACAGAGCAGGTATTTTTCTGCTAAGTCAATGACTCTACTTTGGTGGGTTAACATAATCACAAACAAAATGAGTCCAGCAATACATGTGTCTGCATTTCCATGAACAGGAGAAACCTGGCTACAACACTATGCATTTTAATTAATGAACTACATTGTTTAACATTTGGACTGCACCTCAACCTCATATCAGTAAAGCAGTAGCTCAAGCTACCTCCCTTCCCACCGAGAATAGCCAAATAGGCATTATCCATTCACTTGCACCCTTCCCAGCCAGGTCCTTCAACTACAGGGTCATTCCCAGGTCATTTGAGTTACAGTCAAGGCTTTAGCCATCCACAGCATGAAGCCAGTTTATATGAAGCTCATTGTATTACAAAGAAAATAGTCTGATATCTTGGATTATTCAGGAACAATTACTGAATATCATGAAACAGGAATAGTTAAGATATTCTGTTGATAGCCACTTCTCTGCTGAGCCTAAAACAGCAGTACTTATGCCCAACATCTGTGCTCATTTATCACCAATATAGTATATGTGCATCTCCCTTGTATGGGATTTACTTAATGTGGGACAAATCATTCTGTAATAACAAAGAGTCTGTAAGCTGCATAACAGTATATGTCATCCAGGTGGGGCAGGTATCCCATTAGGATCATTAACAGTGGTGACGAACAATTACACTAACTGTTTTCAGGAGACTGATCACTCTTCCTACCTATATTTTATGTTTTTCATTTTGTTTTCCAGACTAATTTTACTTCCTTCTTCTTGTGCTCTCTCAGTTGTTTCTTTTCTGCTTTCAACCCTTAATTTCTATACTTGTTCTTAAATCCCTCTTTGAAATGTTCAGTTTCTCCAAGGCTCCTAACACTATTTCCCATTACCTCCTGTCTGTTTCTGCAGTACTCAGGCTTTATTATAATAAGAAGCTGTGTCCAGTCAGTTGCTTGATTTGGTTTCTTTTTTTTTTTATCCCTTCAGTCCTTAGATATGTGGCCATTATAAATACCTATTTTATTCCAGCACCCTAGATGGATAATACAAATGATTGATTTAGTGAGTGATTGAAAATTCTAGTTTATGTGGAGAACATGTCATTGACAATACCCAGGCAAAGAGAAACTTTCTGCTACCCTCCCTGAAATAACCACCAATAAAACTGCCACATTGTAGGAAGGTGTTTCTCCGTTATGTAGAAAATTTAGAGTATTATTTATTTATTTTTAAATATAACAAAATAAAAACACCACATAACACATCTTCAAAGGCTTTATTTCTATCCTAACAGGTTAAGTGCTTTTGTTTATACAAAATAGTGAACTTCATCAGAATGTAAGATAAAACTTCACTTCCTAATTAAATAACATCTACAAAGGTTATGTGTGGTTATTAAGCCAATCATTTGAAACAAATTATAATCTATTGGCATAAAAACAAGAAAAATATCTTTAATACAAATTAAATTAAAATAATGCTAAAACTCCATTTTCATAGCATCAAAATCATTAATTTCATAACAACATTTTTTTAAATAAGGTGATTTTCAAATTCTCATAATTTATTAAACAAAAGGTAGCAATAGTCATTCATATAAAAATTCTAATATCACCTATATTAAAATTTTAATATTACAACATTAATACTTACATTTTTAAATGTTCAAAGACTAGCTGCCTTTTCAATTAAAATAGAATTCATTGATAAATTTTCATTAAGGTCAGTTGTCCGCGTTGCATTAAGTAAGAGTTGCCAATACAACACCCATTTTACCAGTTTATTTTCCCAGCAACCACCTCATTTCTTTTTGTCTAGTTTTCACACCACAAAAGCTCAAAACTTTTAAATCCTTCCCAAAGCATGGAATGCTTACTCAAAGCATTAGAAGATGCTTGCTTCTTAATTGTATACACATACTCATATATATGTGATTGAAGTGATCTTCAATTTTTCCCACATAAAATTTAAAACATAAAGTACAGCATTCAAAATATACCACTCCAGAGGTACCACAGCCAGAATTACCTTTACAAGGAATCACTCTTAAATAACTTTATTAATTATTTTTAAATTATTTAATTTTTTTTTAATTATTTTAATTAATTTTATTTTATTTTATTATTTTAAATTATTTATTTATTTAAATTTGGGTGGCGCAGTAGTGCAGCGGTTAAAGTTGTCACCTCACAGCAAGAGGTTCTCCGGTTCGATTCTCGGCTGGGGTGCCTTATGTGCGGAGTTTGCATGTTCTCCCTGCATTCACGTGGGTTTCCTCCAGGTACTCCAGTTTCCTCTCACATTCTAAAGACATGCGTCTGGAGCATTTCTCCCCAGGCCTCTGCTGAAAACAGGCTCTGTGGAACCTAGTCGGACTTTCCTGGTCAACAAATGTTAAATAAATAAATAAACTTACCACTGTCACTTTAACTGTGTCCATCACATACCTACATTGAGTGCAACTACCACATTTTTTCATACCCATAACATTTGTGACTCTATAACATTTGCTTCTGTTGGGTCTTTCTAATAGGCTCTTTAGATATTTCCCCTTTTAAAAACAAACATAATAAACTTAATTCTCCAGACCTAAAATCACAGACACATTTTAGCCATCATTTTTTTTTGATGGTGTCACTCTGTACACTAAAGAGTAAAATCATTGCCCTGGAATAATTTTTGGCATGGTCTAAAGTTCTTCTTGACAGAATCTCACAGGGCATCTTAATAGTAGAATAAACAAATGACTTCTTTTTTCACACATCTCTTTTGCTATATTGTTTAATAAATTCAAAGGGTATCCCTTTTCATGAATAGCTCAATCAACATCCATAATTCACAAGTAAACACTGCATCTTAGGACTCTATATGGCTTAGTCCAGGGGTCTGCAAACTTCACTATCAAAAGAGCCATTTTTGCCCCTCTCCCACCAAATAAAATTCAACAGGAGCCACAAAACCTATTTGACCCCTAAAATGAAGATAACACAGTGTATAAAGTTGTATATATAGTTATTATACTAAATATAAAATAACTAAGTTTATAATTGCAATATTTAAAATCTGTCCCTATTTTTGTTCGTTTGTTGGGATTGTTCGATCACTCTCAGTGTGTGTGTATGTGTGTGTGTGTGTGTGTGTGTGTGTGTGTGTGTGTGTGTGTGTGTGTGTGTGTGTGTGTGTGTGTGTGTGTGTGTGTGTGTGTCAGAGAGAGATATCTTGACCTTTTAGAACAAGAAATCTGGACAAAGCCATAAATAATGGGGCACAAAGGCCCAAAAATAGGGAGTCTTTTTAAATATTGCTCTTACAAACATAGAAGGTTGATAGAACAACAGATTTTGCATTACCATGAACTTTCTGGAGGGTATAACGTCTGAAACACAAATGTCTGTCTACTTTTTTCTGACTTCAGCCCTCAATGATTTGCCAGAAAACCACAATTTTATGAGAAACAGACAAAAAATATGAAGCAAAAAGTCAGGACATTCTACGAAAACCTGCACAGTTGAGAGGTAAGTGCGTGTGTGGAAAATGCATGTTAACAGAAACCATGTTATTCTAGCAAGTTTCTAAGTTTATAAGAGCAATATTTAAAGTCCATCCCTATTTTTGTTCCTTTGTTCCCCTTTATTTGGGACTCTGTCCAGATTTCTTGTGGTAAGACTTTGAGAGGTATGAGAGGAATGGAAACCTTTCAGGAGATGCTGTTGCCGCCAGCGGATCGCTCGATTGCTCTCAATGAGTGTGGAATGCATAGCAACAGGAATCATGTTATTCTAGCACATTTCTAAGTTTATGAGGGCAATATTTAAAGTCCATCACTCAATCACTGTGTGTGTGTGTGTGTGTGTGTGTGTGTGTGTGTGTGTGTGTGTGTGTGTGTGTGTGTGTGTGTGTGTGTGTGTTTGTTGTGCAGTAGAGTGGCCATTATTTTTCAAAGCTACAGGCAGCTACTGCAGAGGATTGAAAGAGCTACATGTGGCTCCAGAGCCGCAGGTTGCAGACCCCTGGCTTAGTCTGATCATTTGTCCTCTAACTATATTCCTTTTTTGCCGCACTGAATGTTCAGTCGAAAAATATAAATAATTTATTAGAAAATGTAGGCTTTCTAAAAATATTTGACACAAAGCATTGATCCGTCATGCTCTTATTCACAAAAATGTTCAAGTAACTGATACCCTCAAGCTGGTCTCACAAGTAAACTTGAAAACTTTACAGCTTGATTAATATAATGAAAAAAGACGTTGCATGCTTTTAGTGTTCCTTTCCACAGGATACAAATATCATCCAAACAGCGCAAATACAATTCTATATTAAACCAATAAATTCCTTTAAACAAACAAAAAGAAAATCTATCACACATTAACATCACTATGTTCATGTGAGCCAGGACTGCAGATGCCCCCATTGCTACCCCATTAATCTGTTGAAAATACTCACCCTCGAAGTAACAAACATTTTTAAGCACCAGTTCCATGCTCTATTCAATAAAAGCTTCCATAAAACAAGGATAGCAGCCATATGTATCAACTCAATTATCAAGATTTTTCTTAGAAGACCCCCATATTCTCAGAGCTATGAATCTAGATAGGCAGAGTGTTTCACTAAATTAGGATATTTTGTATAATCAACACATTCCCTAGCATTGTTTATACTAAATTTTAGATCATGTCAGTAAGTTTTAGTGTTACTATTAATTTGTAAATTTAATAATTATCTTAGAATTTTTTCATATATGAGTTTAAATCCTATGATTAACTTCCCTAAACTAGTGATAATGCACTATATCAACATATAATTTACTGTATCTGTCTCTATAACCCAAGTTGTTCATAGATAGCATTCTTCCAGTGAAATTTCTCTACTGATTCTAAACTTTTTGACTGTTTTGAAGAGTAAATATAGAAGGGACTATTGTATTCTACAATGGGATTGATGCAGGGGTTGTAAAGATTCAAGTTGTAGGGCTATCTCTTTTTGTGGTATTTCTCGATAATAGTCCCACTTGCTTCATAGTTTTATTGACAAAAAAGATTAATATAATTTGAAAATGTAAAGGTCTTGACAACAGTTACCTCTAAATCATTAAATTCAAATACTTCACTTAATATCATATCTTGCTGTTTCAGAGTGTCTTTGAGTTACTCTTTACCAAAGTATATGACTTTACATTTTTCTGTGCTAAAATATAGGGCATAATCTGATGCCTCTCTCACTATATTATGTAATCAGTTATTAATTTCTGAGAAATTCTTAATGTTGATGACTGTAAAGCCAATTTTACAGTTGTCAGCATATTTGCTAATACAACATGATTTGTGCATAGGAAATGTTGAAAACACCAGGTTAAATAACAACAGACCTAACAAGACCCCTGAATTAACTGGTAATGTAGCTGAGTCATGTCCTTTAATAACTGCCTGAGTTCAGCAAGTAAGCCAGGATATTATCCTGTATATTATATAGGGGCTGTGCCTTGTAATTATCATAGTTCTATATATAGATTTATAAGGCAGGCTGTCAAATGCCTTGGATAAATCCAAAAACACTATATCACAGGTTTGACCTATATCAATTGCAAGTGTAATATAGTCATAAGACATGATCAGATTTGTAAGCATGGTATTAACAAAGCCATGTTGTTAGAGATCCAATGCTTCCATTTTGTTATTGGATTTCTGTATTAAATCTATGATGCAACTTCCATAACAATTCCCAAGTTGGATGTCAAACTAATAGGTGTGTAATTACTAACTTATGATATGTTTCCTTTTTTTAATTACTAGGTGTTACAGAAAAATGTTTCTATATTCGGAGAATAGTAGCATTGTAGAATAATTTATTAAAAATGTTATGGATATATGATTTTGACGGGATCATGTATATTTATTGAAAATATATTAAAAGTCATAATACTGAATGTACAGTGTTGAAATATCAAAGAAACATCTGGTTAAATAAGTAGCATTTGGCAATTCTGAACAGCTTTGCAATTGTATAATATGGAATATAATGTATTTTTATTTGTTTCTTGCTGTTATAACTGATAAACATTTCATGAAAAACAATTTACTTGTCAGTAGCCTGTGTAAGACTGATTTAAGATTGTCTAAGCTTATATCACATTTATTCAAATTTAACAACTCAAGTCCTCAATTGTTCATATCACTGTGGATAAAGACACATACATGTGAATTGCTGTCCCTCATACGTGTTTGACTAGTATGTTCTCCAGTCATATAGCCTCCAGAAAAACAAAAACAATTTGCAATGCCTGTCAATGACCACTATTTCTACAAGGTGCAATGACTTTGGAGTGAGAATAATAATGCAAGAAGCTGAGGAGGGAGAAATATTTTTTGCAAAGGTTTCAGCTGCTCGTGTCCTCACAAACCTCAAAAGCTCTACTCCAAAACTGTCAGTAGTTGAGCTCATGAATCCAAGCTCAGGAAATTCAAGGAAATATAGTTGGGCCTGCAAGCTTCTTCGGGAGCCCTTGCATACCTAAATAGGAGCTAGACCTTAGGCTTACTTGCTGAATATTAGCTGGTTGTTATTTGGCAGTGCAGTGACTGGTTATTTTTCCCACATAAAACAAGCACTCTAGTAGCTTGTTAAGAAAGCATCACTCTTAGGAACTTACTCATAATACCTGCTTAGCAAGTGTACTGGGAAATGTTGTCAAGCTATTGCTAATACAAACTATACACCTAGCATTAGTTTGACTTTACACATTAGTGATTACTGCGTGATTGAAACTGAGCACCTGCAAATGGGATGGGGTCAAATGAGGAGCCATTGTAAAATGTCTGGATGGCGTAGTGGTGCAGCGGTAGCATTGTCACCTCAAAGCAAGAGGTTCTCTGGTTTGATTCTTGGCTGGAGTGCCTTCTGTGTAGAGTCTGCATGTCTTCCCTGCATTTGTGTAGGCTTCCTCCTATATTTCAAAGATGTGTCTGGAGTGTTTCTCCCCAGGCCTCTGCTGAAAATTGGCTTTGTTCCAAGTCGGACTTTCCCGGTAAATAAATGTTAAATAAAGTGTCTTATTACTGAATTTTACTTACTGATGTATGGTTCCCACTGATGTGTTGGGGTACAACACACAAGGGGAACAGCAGTGATACCATGATGGAAATGACCCCACTTCCATTGTGATATTTTCCTCTTTGCCTAATCCCATGTTGAAGCAATGGCTCTCTAACCTGGCCCAAGTGTCACCACCGTGGCTCATGAAGTAGATTAGGTTCATAGATTAGTACTAAGCTAACTGCCCTTGTGAGCCATTTTAAGCCTGGCCAATTATCCCTTGTAAGACTCAAACCCTGGACCTTGTGATTATAAGGCAAACACCTTAACCATCAGGCCAAGTAGCTGTGCTCTTAGCAAATCCACATACCTTCCCATGGGAAAAGGGGAGCAGTCTCATCATTCTTATTCTATCCCCACTAGCTCCAATAGATGACCAAGCTGCTAATCAAATTTGAGTCACCTACATCATAATCAGGACTTTATCCATATATGTCACAAAGCTAAGTGTGACTGTAAAGTATACGGTTTTTTATCTTTGCATACTTCCATAAGTGGAGCATTTTGCTTTCCACATTCCCAGGCTCCTTTTCTAAAGTACTATGTCAGCCCTTTCCTTAGTCCTAATAATCCACTCTTTCCTAGTCTTTTCCCTTCCTTAGATACCTTACTGCTACTCAGCAACTGAACATAGAATTACCTCCATATACACTCCCATCATGCGTTGTACTTCACCAAGCAGTAGGGCACATTTTACTTCCTCCCACTTTCTCTCCCTATTTCTACTGTTCTGTCATTCCCTAACTTCTACATGTGTCCTTGCCACTGCTCTGTAATCCCTTAACCTCTACATTTGTTCTCTAATTCTTCTATGTTTATATGACTCCCAGACCTTGTCTGTCACATATTCCCAAGAATATTATTTCTGCCTATCCTTCTTTATTTTTCTTCTGGTCTAAAAATAGCAAGTTGTATCTACTAAACATAGTCATAAGTGATTTGTGCAGGGCTTCTCCTTGTGAAGCATGTATTGCCTACAGATCCATCAAATCCTTCTATGCACAGCACAAACTCCCTGTTGCTGTAATGTTGCCTGTGACAGTTTTGCACTCGGGCATAATCTGCCTAATTCTATTTCACATTTTGGCTTCCTCAGTTAATAGCATTGTCTGAACCTTGTCTCCAGCCCTTATCTCTAACCCTTCCTAACTCTTCTCCCTTCTTCACTGCTTAACTCTCCTCCTTTTTGTTTCCATCACAGCAACATTAATGTCATTAATGTTATTACAGAGAATTGGGCCATAATTACTGAAAGCTCATATTTAATTGACATCCTTGGAAAGGGTCCTTCCTTTTGTGTATAGGAAAGCCAGAAACATCAGGAGCTGAGTTGCAGATAGGGCCAGACCACAGGATACATGCACCAATAAGTGCTGAGCCAACTGTGTCTTTTGTCAGCACATAGAAGAGAGAGATGTGTTTTTTGCCCTTATTTAAAGAAAATGATTAAAACCAATGCAGGAGGTGACTGTGTAGGTGGTTTACAGGGTGAGCTGCAATGACTGTGAAGCATTTTATGTGGAGAAAACACTCAACGCTTAAAAAGACTTAAAAGAAGGATTTCTGGCCATCTTTCCGAAATTAAAGTTAAGTGCAAGAATAATGCACTGGTTCAGCACCTGCAGCTTTACAAAAGACACACTGGCTTTAAATTTTAAATTATTAACCATGTGGACCTTTTGGAACTGGAAGGGGACATCACTAATCTTTTAGAAAAATGTAAACTACTGTGGCAGCTGAAACTAAACTCTTTTAGATAACCCGGGACTTAATTATTATTGCTCCATAAAATGCATAGTAGATCTCAGGAAACTGCCCAATTGTTTAAAAGACTATTAAAAGACTGCTATGGAACTGATTAATGCTGACATTACTTGCCAATGCTGTTGTCTTTTGGCTTTTCCTGGTTAGGGGTTGCCACAGCAGAACTCTGGTCCGCTAATGATTGGCAGTAGATTTTCATGAACGCCGAGGTGCCAGCTTGACTTTCAACCTTCAACAAAAGCACGCCCATTTACGCATGTCTTTCAAATGCCCACCCAACCACGGGGAGGGCATGCAGACTCCACACAGAAAGCACTCCCCGCACTCCAACTGGGAATCGAATGGGAGAACCTCTTGCTGTGAGGCAACAACGCTACCGCTGCACCACTATGGAAGCATTCTGCTTTAAAAATAAATATCAAACATTCTTTGGCTTTGTATTACTCTTGTACCTTGCAGGCCATTCCATGCAGATGTGGGTGTGGCTGCACTAACTGACTGGGGAAAGGGGCATTTTATTGTATGGCAAACATGCATGATTGACAGCCATGCAGATTTAAGTGTGACATTATGCATACATTGACTGGTAATGAGGCATACAGTAGTTGTTTTTTTGTGGAATGCTGCAGGTGTTTGAAATTAGACGGAATACACTTTCCTTTGCCTTAGAGTAATGAATATATGCCAGATAAGTTTTAATGAAGGTAAACTCATAAAAACACTTTGTTTTCCCCTGTAATTTTAGTGGTGCAGTAGCTTTTCACACTTCAGACATGAAAGCCATGTTTCCTGCCCTTTGAAATACAGGGTAGTCTTTATACTTGCCACACAGTCAAGGAATGCATTTTATGATGGTTAGTGCCTAAATTAAAAAAGATGCTACTTCATACCATTTTCTTACTTATAATGTATGAGGATACTGGTTAGGACATGCTGAAACATTGTGCTTGCTGTTGCTCAAAACCTGACGAAATGTCTAAATTCAATGACAACTAGCTTAGTGACATTACTTCTTCCTTGCTGGCAGTAATCTCCTTTCTGCAATCATTTGGGATTCTGCTCCAGGACAAACAATGTCTTAAGTGTGGCTCTAAGGCATTTCTTGCTGCTCATCAGTCCTCCTTTGCTTGGAGGTGTAGAGCTAGGAAATGCAGAAATAAAAGTGGAATGCTGGCTGGAACATTTTTTTCAGAACAGCAGACTGCCTCTCCAAACTCTTCTAAAAATAGTTTACTGGTGGGCTAGAAACGTACCTCTCCATATGGTAGCAGACCACCTTGGAATGTTGAAAAAATCCATAGTGGTTTGGTATCAGTTCTTATGAGATATCTGCTCTTGGAAACTTCTCCAGGGACCAATGTTACTCGGGGGTCCTGGAAAGGAGGTCCAGATTGTCGAAAGTCTACTAGTAAGGGCAAGTATAATCATGTGAGAACATTGGCTAAAATGGACAGGTTGGTGTTTGGAATCTATAACTGCACTGAAAAACTGGGTTATCTGACCTTTGTGGAAAAAAAAGGGATGCAGCCACAATACTACCCATAATACAAAGGCATGTCTTACCTGGAACAATCATTATTTCTGACCAGTGGGCAGCTTGCCAAGGCATTGCAGAAATTCCAGGCATGGAATGTCAACATCCAATGATAAACCAGTCAGAATTTCATGGACCTAATTACACATGCCCACACCAATGCTGTGAAGTTCATGTGGTCTTGCAAGTGACATTTTAAGAGCATGAATGGCACCTTGAGACACATGGTCCCCAGCCGCTTAGATGAATTTATGTGGAGAAGTAAGTATGCCAAAGACTTTGATGATCTATTTATCTGTTTTCTTGGTCACATCAGGAAATTTCAGGAAGTGCAATGAATTGTGTGTGCTGAGATATTGCCATTGACTGAGGAAGGAAATGAAGAAGCAGTGAATGAAGAAGGTTTTTAGCTGTGTCCTGGAACAGTGATTTTCTGTTGATATTACACACTGTGCTCTTGGGTGTGTGTGACATTTGAAACTATGCACCTGTTATTATTTTAAGTATTGTGTTACTTTATTTTAAGTGTTGTCACTTTACTAAATGTAGACAATCATAAACTGTTTGATTAATTGTTTTTCTTTGATTACTTACTACTCAGTAATGAAGAGACAGTGCATGCATTGTGAAGCTGTTGTATTTATTTTTATGCTGCATAAAAAATTTAATTAAATGCATCCTTCATAAAATTACTTATTTTCAATTAACCTTGATATTTCCCACTCCTCTAACTGCACCATTCTTAAAATATTAATTAATTCCCACTACCCTAACTGTGCTGTTCTAAAACATTAATTAATTCAGAATTTGCTGACTTCACAAGTGTGTACATCCTGAAAATTATTATTTAACCACACTACAAATGAACATTACATGGAATGAATCATGTTTAAAATTATTTAAATGTAACTACACCATTCTTAAAATATTAATTAATTCCCACTTCTGTAACTGCACCATTCTTAAAACATTTGCCAACTTTAGGAGCATGCACATTTTGAAAATTAACATTTAAATCTTAATTATTTACCTAGAGTTCTTTTCTTTTCAAAGAATTTTATTAAATAATTATTAAAATGAACAAATATTTCCATGAAATTATAACATTTTTTCTTTAAAGTTTAAAAACAAGAAAATAAAAAAAAAACCTTCTAATATATAAACCAATGTAACTAAACTATGTACAAAGACGTTCATCATGCAAAAAAAATTCTTAATGTAGCTGTAGGATTAATAAAAATCATCTGTTTACATAAATTAATAAACTATTTTTTCTAGAAGTTCATAGATGATATTCCATGAATTATATACTGTAGTATTCCTAAATGATCGAGATTTAATAGTTAACATTTCCAAATTACACGTTTCAAGGAGTATATTTTTAAATTCCAAAAATGTAGGTGCTGTACTAGATTTCCAATTCTTAATGATTGTTTTTCTAGCTACAGATAGTATAGACCAAACCAAAGGGTACTTATTCTCTTTTACACAATCAGGAACAGGAGTATTAAATAAAACAAGTGATTTAGATATAAAGAAATTATCAGTAAAAATTGTTTGCAACAAATTATTGATATCATCCCAAAATTTTCTTAAATATATGCAATTATAAAACATATGAGACCAGTCAGCATTCAATTCAATATTACATCTCCAACATGTTATATTCTTTTTAGAAAATATACTTATATTTTGAGGAGTGATAAATGATCTATTTAAAAATCTCCATGTGAATAATTTCCATTTTAAAGAAGTAGTCATGCTTGCTGATTGTAAAATATTCAATTTATCTTTCTCAGAAGGGGGTTATTATTAATTAAAGAAAAATATTTCCAATAATTATCTGAATGTGTATCTAAATCACATTTAATTGCCCTATAAGTGTTTGATAACTTGTTATTAGCAGGAGATTTATGCAAAACTGATAAAATCATATATTGTATTAGCTTGGGAATTTATTTCCTAATTATAGGAGACAAAGAATCCAATTTATTTAATACATATTGTCTAGCTTCTTGAAGCTCTAACCATAAATAAGTATCAAGTTGATACTCTTCCAAGAGTAAACTATTCGATTTTATCTCATTATTTATCATCATTTGGTGACAAAATATTAAATGCTTTTGCTGAAATACAGACATTTTTGTATAATCTGAAGAGAAAATAGAACTGTGTGTGTAGGCTATAGGGAAGAGTAAAAAAAGCCAATCCTTATAGATATTATATTTAAATATATAATTTTTAAATGATTTTAAGAGAAAAACTATATACTTAGAGTTAAAACTCAGAGAAGAAAATTCAGAAATATAATCTTTTAACCTCCAAATAATTGGATTATTAATTATATTTAGCTTATAGGAACTGTTTATATATTTGGTATTTCGTGACAATACCTCTATAAACTCTTTCCACTTAGCAGTGTATTCCATATCAATGAGATGAGAGATTGTATTGAATACTGATGAAATTGAATACATTTCTAAATTTGGTAAGGCTATACCCCCATTATTCCAATTATACATATGGTATGTTAATGCAATGCTTGACTTATTTGGTAACCACAAACATTTCTGAATCATTTAATTAATTTTTTTTAATTATTTGGTAAGAAGGAAGTATAGATAAAGATTGAATTATATATAAGATTTTGGGGAGAAGGATCATCTTTAATATTAAAAGCTTATCGTCCATAGAAAAGAGTAATTTGTTCCATTTATTTATTAAATTTTCTATCTGTAATAGACTTTTATTATAATTTATTTGAATGGTATCTTTAATATTGTTAGCAATAATTATACCTAAATATGCTATTTGTTGAGACTGAGCTATATATTCATTATATTCATCAGGTATATTATATTTTTTGAACCTGTTAAAATAATTTGTGTTTTATTATTATTAAAAATAAGGCCGGAATTTTTTTGAAAATATTCCATGTTTTTAAAAAGTTTTTGTATAGATTCCCTTCTACTCCCAAGAGTAAGCAATATGTCATCTGCAAACATTTGTATTGTAGATGATATAGTGAGGTTTAATTTGCATCCTTCAATATCTGTATCATGTCTTATTAAATTTGCCCATGGTTCCATAACTAATGAAAATAAAAGAGGGGATAAAGGACACCCTTGCTTAGTACCTTTTACTATTGGTTTATTTTGAGATATACTAGTACCAATTTTAACATAAGCTTGGCTACCCTCATATAACAGAGTGATAAGATTGATAAAATTATTGGAGAAATGTAATTCCTTTAATAGAGTGAACAGATATTCCCATGTAGCTGAGTTGAAGGCACAATTTATATCTAAACTAACTAGGGTTAAATTTGTTTTAAGATTTTTCACCGAATCAATTAAAGTTAATATTCTTTTAATGTTATCATATGAAGTTCTCTTTATTATAAACCCTGTTTGATCACTATCAACTAATTTGGGTAAAAGTGTTTTAAGCCATTCTGCATAAATGGACATAAATATTTTGTAATCAGTGTTTAATAGGGAGACAGGTCTTTAGGAGGTACACTTAGAGGGATCTTTGTTAGATTTTAAAATAGGAGAAATAAAAGTGTATTTCCAAGAAGGTGGAATTATGTTTTTGTCCCGAAGAAGATTAAATACTTTATAAAGCAATTTTAGAGCATTTATAGGTAGTAATTTGTAAATTTCAGGAATGATGCCGTCATTACCTGGTGCTTTATTTTGCTTTAATTTGGTAATGTGAGTTTGAAGTTCTTTGAAAGATATTTGTTTATCAATAGAAATCCCTTGTTCTGCTGAAAGTCTTATTTTAGTGTATTTATTAATAAATGATTTTATTTCCTCTTTAGAGTTAATTTCAGTAGTTGTTTGGTTGATGTTTATAAAAAACTTCCTAAATTCAGTTAATATATTATGAATTTCTGATAACATTTTTCCTTTTTTAGGGGAGAATATTTCATTAATATGATTAAATCTATTTAATCTTTTCATTTTATTATCAAGACTTTTTAAGGATTTAGGGTGAGAAGAGAAATTTATAAACTTGATTTTTTCTATATTGATCATAGTTTTATGTTTTAATATTTCTAGATATTTATTATTTAACATATTTATTTCTTTTCTTTTATCTGATATATCTTTATCACCCATATTACTAAGTTTTAAAGCATCTAATTTACATTGTATATCTTGCAGCTCTTTATTCCAAGCTTTCTTTTTTTGTTGTTGTACCAGTTCAATATCCTACCATATAGATAGCTTTTAGGGCATCCCATATGTAAATTTCTGATATATCATTAGTATTGTTAAGTTCTAAAAAATTCTGTACTTCTGTAGAAATGAAATCATTAAAATCTTTTAATTTTGTGATATATGCTGGGATCCTTTTTATATGAATATTAAAATTTGGGTTGACTACCACTTCAAAAATTATAGAATTATGATCTGATAAAGGACATGAAATCACTGTTGATTTGTTTAAGGAATCTGTTAAATTATTAGAAATAAAAACTCTATCTATCCTCGAGTATGAGTTATGTCTATGAGAAAAAAGGTCAAAAACAAAGAAGTAGTATCTGCAAAATAATTTATATCTTTCAAAAAATAAGTATCTGAAAAGTCTTTTAATAATTTAGATGATGTAGATATTCTTCTCTTCCCATTAGTACTAGAGTCTTTGTAACCTAGAATACAATTGAAATCTCCTACCAAAATAATGTTCCCTTTAGAGAATAGTACAAGTTGATCTAAATGTTGTTTCACTGTGTTTATCCCTATCCCTGGGATCCAATATATGTTAATCAATGTGAAAATGTTATTGTTTATTTCTATGGTGACTGCACAAAACATTCCTTTATTATCCTTATATGTATCTATTATTTTAGAAAAAGGCATTATGCTGTCCCATAGGATAGCTACTCCTCTCTTTTTCTTAGTATGTTCAGAACTTACTAAAATCTTATATGTTTTAGATTCAAGTCTGAATATATCATCTGTTATTAAGTGAGTTTCTTGTAAAAATACTAACTGGGATTTATGTAACTTAAGATAGCTAGTTAAATTCCTCCTTTTATTAGGATTATTTAAATCATTAATGTTAACTGATATACCTTTTAGTGTAGTCATTGAAAATTAAATGATGTAAATATAAACATACTGATCTAAGAAATACACAAGAATATATCTAATAGGAATACTATTATGATCATTAGAACAAACATAGTGTAAGATTATCATACTCTTAAAATTAAGGTTGTTTCCTACTACATAAAATATGAACATCTGAAAAGTTATTAGAAAATATTTATAACATAAACATGAAACAAAATAACCAACCCAAACCCCTCTGGAGTTTAAATCTCCTAACTTGAATGACATTGGTTACTCGAATCGACCTCCTATCAAAAGCAGCATTCAATCAACACCTGCCTAAATGTCTATAGTCATAACTATAAAAATAAGGCTTCTCATCAATATCATAAACAATTTTTGTATGAACCAAATAGATATAATGTTGTGTCAATTAGTAAATTGATGACAGCTACATCTTAGGTATAAAGTACAGAATTTTCTTACATTAGTTAGTAGGTTATTAAGAACTACTATGAACTATTAGTTCACTCTTCTGTTTTAAAGTAATCACATTTGATAAGAACCTTAAAAAGAGACTATAGCATTATTTTATTATCTAAATATGGCTAATAAAGGCTGAAGTGTGATATATAGTACTGTCATAGGTGATCAGCTAAATAGAACATAGTTGTAAATGAATCACCTAAGGGCCTTCAATAACCACTAACATTGGCAGCTAATAAATAAGATGCTAATAAAAGTGATTATACTAACAATCAATTAACATAGTGATGGTTCTGAAAGAAATGAACACTGCATTTCTTTGCCAGAAACCAAATATAGTGATTACTCATCAAGAAGTAAAACCAACAACATCCTGCTAGTTTTCTTATAACCAAACACCCTGGTGCAGTCTCTCATAGAAGAGTGACTAATAAACCTTAAAAGTCTAATCTTCCATTCATTGCAATAATTTGAGTTACCTCAAAGGGTCCGTCACCATACTGAAAACTAGTGAAAAGGTCATATTAGTTCAAAGAAGCAAGGTGTTTAAATAGCTCCTGTAAACTATATAAAAGCCTTATTTAAATATAATAAACGTTTTATTATTCAATTATAGCTTATACTATCTTTGAATTTTGAAAAGCTATTTCATTAACAAAGTAAAAGATGAAAATTTCGCATTTTCTAATGATAAACAGATCTAACTATTTTAATGCACCTGTCCTTGCAATATTATTGCTGCCTATGTGGTACATCCCTATCAGCCTATTACACAAATGCATTAATAAAATAACTGAGATAACTTGTTATATACAACTATGCATTTAACATTTTGTTAAATGCTTCATGAATATTTTCTCAGCAAGTCAATAGTTATAAAAAATGTACATGTAACACAAGTATATAAACAGCTTGTAGAGTTATTAAACCTTCCGAAAATGCACAAATCACAACTAGTATTTCTCATCAAGATATCTGCACCCTTGTCATACAAAAAGCAAATATTTTATGAGAATACTATTCGTATATAAATACATAAGGCTCAAGAATACCTATGATGATCAGAAAAAGTATTTAGGCTACAGGTGTAGTATAATCTCTATTTATTTAAGAGATTATTGCATATAATGTCTTACAATAAATTGAAAGTAGTAATCTAGTTATATCTTCTTTCCATATGCTGTATGAGGAAACAGATTCAATTCAGTATCTTCCCGGTGAGGATCAGAAGATCAATTTACTTCCGACTCCTTCATGATGATGTTTTAAGAAAGCTCTGAGCTTTCCAGCTGCAATGGATACCACAGTCTCAAGCTCATCATGAAGATAAAGCTTTCAAAGTTCCAGCGGGAAATAGTAAGTAAAACATTACTTAACTACATATAAGGCAATGTCTTGAGACTCCCTCTATACCGAGAGAGATGAGAAAAAAAAACCTCGCATATACAACATGAAGCAATGATAGCTATCAAGCAAACCTTCACCACACTATCAACCAGACTCTCTGGTTAATCTCCAACCAAAGCACACAGGCACCAAAACATACAATTAACACAAACAACACCACACATGTCTCTACAGTACTAGAGCACCAAACCAGAGCCTCCAATTAAACACACCAACAACTCAGAAATGACAACGAAGCCATACCATTACTCCAGCCACACTGCCACTCATATCCCGGGTCAGAAGTACCATCACTAGCACAGCAATTCTGCAACTATACATTGGGCCATCATACAAGATTCCTTTATCAAACAATTAACCATAAATCAACTAAAATACAAATACAGCAATTATACCTAAATAAAAGTTTTCCAACCACTATAAGAACCAAAATCAAGATAAACAAATACGGCCCCTAATGATAAGCACCACTACAAGACATCCGGAAGCATAGATATCCAAGACAGGAGAATCACTGCATCCATGGGAATCAAACCAATAAGCATTAAGATAATTAATCTTAAACAAATAGTTGTTGTTGGGTCTTTCAGCTTTTCCCGATTAGGGGTCATCACAGCGGAACTCCAGTCCACTAATGATTGGCAGTAGATTTTAAAAAATCCCAACAAACGACTATTCTACAAAACAAAATAAACAACTATTTAGTTAACCAATTTACATTATATTAAATATATTACATTATATTAAATATAATACCAAAAGCTCACCTGGATGTCCAGTTTCATTTCCCCAACTGAGTGAATCAAGTGCAAATATGTACTTGTTATGATTCATGTTTTGATTTTTTTTTTTTTTTTAGGGTCAAATGTGTTGTTCTCAGCATTTCTTTTAAGACTAGGACTGGCCCACTCCATTTCATCTACTTTTTCCAGTATGTTATTAGATTTTATATAAGTTATTGCATTGTCTAGGTCATCAAAAATTTTAAAACCATCTTGATAAAATATTTTCAGACTTGCAGGAAAAAGCAAATGGGTTTTTATTTTATTCTTTTTTAGTTCTCTGACTAAAGGCAATAAAATTTTCCTTTTTGATAATACTGAAGAAGAATAATCATTATCAAAGCGTATAATATTGTCCTTCAGTTTGATTGGGGATTTTGCCCACGCCGTCTTTAGTACCATTTCTTTATCGTGGGCTGATAGGAACTTTACAATAACAGATTTAGTATAATTACTCTTGGTGTTTTAGATGTCACTATTGATCTATGGGCTCTTTCAATACCATATGAAAGAGCATCCGGCAGTTCAAGTACTTCAGGCAACCAGGAAGATAAAAATGTTTCCATATTATCTCCCTCTATGTTATCCGGTAAGCCACAAATTCTCACATTATTCATACGGGACCTGTTCTCCAGGTCATCAACCTTTGTCTGAAGAAGAGAATTTTGCTTTAACAGGAACTCAATATTATGTTCACTCTCCTGAATTCTGTTATCCATATCACTTAATGCAGTTTCCATTCCTGAAATCTGCTTCCTTTCTTGCAATAAATCTTCATGTAGAATGTCCATTTGGTGAGAACACTTTTCTTTGAAATTGTCAATTTTTATATCCATTTTGTCTATCTTGACACTTAGTTCCTGAATAGTAGTTAGTAATGACTGTAATTCTTTTTTGATAGTTGTCTCTTGATGAGAAGATTTAGTGAAGCTCATTCTGTTCTTTTACTGTAGTACTTCCAAGTGTAACTTTGACAGGAAAACTTAAAATCTACTTGACATTTTTTATATACTACCCTAATATATATTTTAAAGAATTAATTAAAATAAAAAAAACTATTATTAGGGAAGTTTATATCAATATTTCCTGTCAATAAAGTTCTGTAAAGGCAGAGCTGATAAGAAAAGCTGCTACTCTGTGCTCATCTTGGCCACGCCCCCACCTAGAGTTCTTAACACATTAATTAATTCAGAGTTTACCAGCTTTAGGAGCATGAACATCCTGAAAATTAATATTCAAATATTAATTCTTTCTCACTTCTCTAACTGGGCCATTCTTAAAACATAAATTAATACAAACTTCTCCAAGTATACGAGCATGCACCGGAAATGAACATTACATGAAATTGATGGATCATCCTTAAAATTATTAATTAAATATTTGCAATGAACCTTTCATATTTGCTACTCATGACTCACATCTGAATATGCAGTGAATAGTCATGCCACCATCGGCATGAATATTATTTAACTTTACAAAAACATCACTGATTGCTGGACAGTGGTGGAGGTATAGGCGGGACTTGCTACTGTGCATCCTGTTAGGTACTACAGTAAAACAAACCCACTGCTTACTTCTTTTTGCACTAACTTACAATGTTATAAAGTATAAACTAGGTGACTCATATACATTAATCATTTTTGATGGCTCTACTTTAAATAGTACATTAGATTTTAAACTGAACACTTTTGTTACACTATTTCTTTTAGGTAGTTAAAGTTTGATAGTGCACCCAATGTGCATCGGCCTAGTATTTTTCTTTTTGTGTTTTCAATTACTCTTTTTTTTCAAACAACTTTATTGAATTATCACTTGTGACATAGGAAAATTTACATTTATATAAAAGTAATCAACTATGTTAACATAACAAACATTATACCTCACATATGTTGCTATATATCATATAATCTAAGCAATGTTACATACATTATTAAATTCCTGCTTTTTAAGCAAGAAACATCTTTATTAAACCATCACTTACTACATCGGCAATCATACATTTATATAAATGAAAACAAACCACACCTACACAATCCTAGTCACAAGCATTTTACATCACAAACCATATTGACACACTCCCAGTTGGAAACATTAAACCACTTATAAGCTACCCAGTCTTTCTCACTCAAACATTACATAGCTCATTTAAGTCCTGCTGCCTTTTAGGCCTCATTCCTCCATTGTATGTATTGTTCCCACAATTCCCATTTTTCCTATGTAGTTTATTCCCACCCCTTTTCTAAAGATCTCAATTCCAGTTGTTTAATCTCTGTTACTATATTCAGTACTTCCAGTATAGTTGGTTTAGATATTAAATTCCATTTTCTAGTAATTGCTTTTTTTATCAGCCACCATTATTAGACTCAGCAAGACCTTATCATGTCTAGGCAATTCCAATTCTGTATCATAGCTCAGAAAAATCATCTCTCTCATCAGACCAATTTTTCTACCCAGCATCTCTGACAGTGCATCCCTCAGAGAATCCTTAAAGTCAGCCGCACTCCCAGAAAATATGTTTCCAATTACCTCTTTCTTTCCCTTTACACTTTCAACATTTACTGTCTGAGGAAAAATTCTCTGGAGTCTACCTGGGGTATAAAAATATCTATGTAAACATTTCCAGGCAAAAAATCCTAAATCTTCTAAATGTTGTTGCATATTTCAGAGACATACATATATCCTCCCATTGTTTCTTTATGAATTGCTTATCCAGTCTCTCTTCTCAATCCTTTCTAACCTCCTCTGATTGATTCTTATAGTTATCATGCAATATTTTACATGCTCTACTAATTATTCCTTTTTTAATGGCAGCTTTTGTTCTAGATATTATTAAAAACTCTACCAGTGCTGGTCTTTCATTTAGGACCCCTCCATTTCTTTCTCTTTGCCTATACTCTGATATTAATCTCTGATATGGAAGGCAATCTCTAACCTGCAGTCCAAATAAATTCTTGGCTCTTCCCATTCTAATACCTTTCCCTTTTTAGTTATTTGCTCCCAGTACTCTTGAGTGCACTCTTACAGATTCAAACTAAGTCTCCCAGATTCTGCAAGCCTTGCACGGCATGCAGGATTAGTGCAGGAGCTCTAGCAGGCAATATGTCTGCTGTGCGATCCAGGAACAGCCTGCAGGGGCGAGCATGAGTGCTCCTGCATTAGTCCTGCATGGACTCACGCCATGTATGCAAATTACCCCATTTGCAGGAGAAATCCTGGAAACCAGCCATGCAGGACTAGTGTAATCTGCAGAAATGTACTCGGTTAGTAACCGAGTACATTTCTGTAAATTCCAAAACGGAGCACTGATAGCTCCAAATAAAGTGTGCATATCATTCAGGAAGCATGCCAATGGCCAAGTATGAAAACAGCTTAAAAAAATAAAAAAATCAACTTTTTTTTTAGCCAATCTCGGCTGTTTAAGCGTAGGGCAGTGGTGTGCAAATGGGATCGGAGGGAAAATAAGAAAAGAAACCTAAAATAAACATTCTAACTAAAATCATTATTCTGCCATTAAAGTCAATGGCAGGCAGAAGTCAGCATGGCCAGTGAGTAGTGGTTGTTAAAGGGGGAGGCTCAGTGTGAGACATGTAACTATGCATTAGCAGGCAATCCTATGCAAATGAGAGGAATGATAGTGAATCCCAGATTTCCCCAGCATGCTAGTCAGCTCCCAACAGTGTAAGAGCAGGAATAGCTTGGTGCAAGCCTAGGAGTAAGCTGACATAATGGGGGGGGGGTGTAAGCGGATTGGAGCCCTGTGACTCAGGTTTGCTCCTAGCTAAGCACAGCTAGGCAAGGGGTTGTGTCTGAGTCTGCTTAGTACTCTTTACATTGCCTAAGTGGGTGTGTTTGAAAGAAAAAAAGGTAAACCAGGAAATAGCAGCTCTGTGCACATTTGAGCACTGTGTTTGTGCGGGGCTGCCCTGGCCTTATACAGGAAGGCAATGGGAGGGGAAAATAGTAGTAGGAACTTAATCAAGGAGAACTAGCACAGCTGGCAGGTGAAATGAATCAGAATCAGCCAATTACACAAGCAGCAGACCAGCCCAGCCCAGAACACTACTATAAACTATGCAAACACCTTCCACTCTGGTTTTTCCCATACTCTAAACCACCAGTGTATACAAGTGGGGAAGTTTTAACAGACAAAACAACAAAATGATAGGGGCTGCAATAGCTATCATACAACAACTTGTGGAAGTGGCTGAGGGTGGTGAGGATGTGAATGCTGTTGACCAACCCACAGTTAGGAGATGGAGAAGAGTGTACAGACTCAGGGTAACCTACCAGGGGCTACATGAGCTGGAGATAGTAAAGCACTATAGGGTGGACAGGGACTTCCTACAGCAAATTGTTCAACTGTGCCAGCCATGCCTGACACACAGAACTAACAGAGGGGAACCCATCCCAGTGGATACCAAGGTATGTGTAGGCCTAAGAATACTAGCTACAGGTACCTTCCAAAGGCCAACTGGGGATATCATGGGGATCTCACAGGCATCAGCATCCATGGTACTCCACCATTTCCTGGATGCCATGTCAGCACATACCAGTGAGCATGTATATTTTCCCAACACCTATGAGGCGTTGGCCAGCAATATGCAACTGTTCCACCAAATAGCAGAATACCCTCAGGTAGTGGGTGCTATAGACTGCATGGACATATGCATCAAAGCACCACCCGGTGAGCGGGGTAGGGTCTACATCAACTGCAAGGGCATCCCCTCCATCAACTGCCAGGTTGTGTGCGATGCCGAGGGCATAATAATGAATGTGTGTGGTGGCTGCCTTGGAAGCTATTACGATTCCCACATCTGGCATCTGACGCAGGTGTACCAGAGATTTGCCATTGGGGACATCCTTCACGGTCACCTAGTGGGGGATGCTGGATACGCACTGGAGCCGTGGCTGATGACACCCATCAGAAATGCACACACACCTGAACAAGAACTCCATAATGAGGCACACGCACAGACACGAATTATAATAAAGTATGTGTTTGGGATGCTCAAGTCATGTTTCCAGTGCCTGGACACATCCGGTGGAGCCTTGCAGTACTCACCAGCTACATGTACCTGAATTGTCATTGTATGTGCCATGCTGCACAATATGACCCTGTGGAAACAGCTGCAGCAGGAACAGCATGGGGCAGGGCCACACAGCCCCCCACCATTGCCAAGGCCTGCACAGGCACAGAGCGACTCCGAGGAGTTACAACCTGAGCCTGCCCCAGTAGGCAGAAGGAGGCATGCCCAGTATGCCCTGGCCTTGGCAAAGAAGCAACGCATAGCACATACACTGACACAGGAGGGACCCAGGGAATAACATTTCTCTCTACCTCTCACATACTGTAAAAGGGATGCCAAACATGACACTACCTGTGCTCAACCATGTGTAGGGAATGTATTATATGCATCTGACATAGGCAGCCCTGCAGCACCACCCTCAACACTGGGACACCCACAAGGTAAGTGACTCACACATGCCAGGCAAGGGGGTTCACATGCCCAACAACAGTCACAGCCAGCAGGACAGGTGTAGACAAACACAAACAAAAGCTGTGCTATGGCCTCTGAATGATGCCTATGGGTAACCCCCCCCCAGGCCTACACAGACAGACTACAACAGTTCAGGCAGTGGGATCTTAGTTCTGAAGGGTAGGAAGTCAGACATTAATATGTAAGTCAATCAAAGCTAAGAACTGTAGTACACTGATATGCCTCTAGTCAGCATGATAGGTTACAATACAAAATAAAATGGAGTACCTGCATACCGGTACAGTCATAGCAAATGTGTACAAGTGTCAGGTGTGCCCCCCATCCTACGTAGAAATGTAATAACAGTCAGGTGTGCCCCTCCCAACCTTGTGTAGAAATGTAGTAACAGTCAGGTGTGCCCCCCAATCCTGTGTAGAAATGTAGAAACAGTCAGGTGTGCCCCCCCATCCTGTGTAGAAATGTAGAAATAATCAGGTGTGCCCCCCAATCCTGTGTATGAATGTAAAAGCAGTCAGATGTGCACCCCCAACCCTACGTATGTATGTAGTAACGGTCTGGTTTGCCCCCCAGTCCAGACTACAAACACTGTAACAGTCATGTCTGCCTCCCCACAACCCTATGTAGAAATGTAGGAACATGTATGTGTAGGTATAATACCAGTGGAGCACAGATGCACAGGGGTGTCCAAGGGAGCAGGATAGGTTGTAGCATCTGCACAATATGCCGGTATGTGTGTGTTAGGTTGGTGTGTGTTTCATATTGTGTGAGAGTGGTCAGTATATATGCATGTTGAGGTAAGACCTGGTGGCCATTGCCCACTACCACTGATGACAGGGACAAGTCCTCACAACTGCAGTGCCAAACACCATACCCACCAGTATAACACAAGCTAGCAGTAAGCCATTGCAAGCGTATGGTGGTAATATGTGTCACCATCTGAAAGACTGACATGGCATGGCTGTTGGGCTAGATATACAAGCAGTACACAGGGGGAAGTACCCCAGGCATACAGTATATATTGTGTCACTGTGAAATGGACACACCCTTGGAATAGTACAAACAGGTATGCATCACATTATCTGGTCCTGTAGTAGGGAATACCAGTGTTGTCTGTCCAAACACTAGCAGATCACAAGGAAGTAGGGCTGATGTATTGGGAAACAGCTGATGTACTTGCACATGGCAAGCATAACTGGAATGCCCAATGCATATATGTGTGTCAGATGCAAGCAGTGTCCATAGTACACATGCACCAAGCTCACTCAAACACCACCCACAGGTACCTCTCTGGTTGTACCCCTGCTGTTGGGAATGGGTATAATATGACCCCTGGCTGTATATGGCAATAGCGAAAGAATGCACCATGCAGTGCAGGTGTCCCATGTAGGTGTAGGTAGCACCCTGCCAGCATCCACACCACCGATCAAGGCTCATAGAAGGTAGTGGCATGAACACCTAGCACACCTACCCTGTCACCCTAGGGGAATATACTGTATGGCTGCCTGAGACTGTAGGACAGACAGAATGCAACGGCCTGCCACATCTGGCCAGCATCAGCAGCTAATGGCCCACAGGCCTCTGCCAAGGGCCAATGTCTCACATGTACTGCCAATACATGTTATGTCATGGACACCCAATTAACAACACAACACACTCCACATATGCCATATGCAAGGCTATGTGGACAAACCACAGTAACATGTCCACCATGTCCCACTGCATGCACTGTGGACCAACACTAACACACACCTGTGATGGAGTGATACCCTTAGGAAAATTATCAAAGAATGTATGCATAATGTAAGGAAGAAGAGAGAATAACTGGGGGGTGCGTGGGCAGCATGGAATGTGCAAGGTCTGACACAAAGCCATGTGCACACACTATCCCTGGCTGTAAACACATAAATGGGTGCTTACATACCTGCCTGTACACCACGATAGGGGTAATGTCCTGACTCATGGCCCCTGCCTCTGGGTAACCTGAGCAAATCTGTACAGCTGTGAGGTATTGCCATAGCAATATAAGGCTATACTGTCATGTTGATGGATGTACATGTATGGGAACCCCTGCCAGCACTGTACCAAGGTGTTGAACTGGATACACAGACCCAGCAGCAAGTGTCTGCAGCACCCCCTCTAAAATGGCATAACCTACCATGAACATGTAGGCATCTACCCACATTATCGCACACAGCTGCAGTCACCCTTGTCCCCTAAGACATCACTCTGAGCAGGAATGTCCACCTAACAATACATCAGGACAGAAAACATCACAGTGTATAACAGTACACATGTCTGAATATCTCTGCTAACAGCAGTACCATGTAGCTGAAGAAGCACAGACACAATCACCTACAGTACACACTATCCCCTGCACACTTTGTCCCCATATTGCCAAATGATCGATGGATACCCTGCTGAAACAGTTTGCTACCTGTAGGTGTACAACACAAAGGTCTGCACTGGAGTACAAAATACCTGGAATTGATCCACACATGCAATACAGAAGGCCATATTGGCATGCTCACACACTTAGAGAAATGAAGGCAATGTCAGACAACAACATACTGAAAGGTCATACTGGGCATGCCCACACACTTACACACATGAAGCCCATGTCTACAAACAACAGTGGATCAGACATATCTGGCAGTTGCAGATG
>NC_056731.1:159107494-159109994 GCF_019279795.1 Protopterus annectens
TTGAAATACACATTTGGGAAGATTTTAGCCCAGTAATCTCTGTGGCGCGTCCTTTAACTGCAAACTGCTGTAGTGTGATAAAATAGTTAGGTAGGAGTTCTAATCCTTGACTTGGTAAGTGTGTGTGTGTGTGTGTGTGTGTGTGTGTGTGTGTGTGTGTGTGTGTGTGTGTCTGTCGCTGTCTGCATAGAGAGCAGTGATTTCTAGGCTAGTCACACTCCCTACAATTCAAATGCCCTACTTTGGCAAGGCTGCTGATGTCATCCATTTTGAAATACACCTTTGAGAAGGTTGTAGCTCAGCAACCACTGTGGTGCGTCCTATAACTGCATACTGCTGTAGTGTGATAAAATAGTTAGGTAGGAGATCTAATCCCAGACATGGCAACTGTGTGTGTGTGTGTGTGTGTGTGTGTGTGTGTGTGTGTGTGTGTGTGTGTGTGTGTGTGTGTGTGTGTGTGTGTAGAAAGCAATGCTTTCTAGGCTAGTCACACTCCCTACAATTCAAATGCCCTACTTCGGCAAGGCTGCTGATGTCATCCATCGTGAAATACACATTTGAGAAGGTTGTAGCACAACAACCACAGTGGTGCATCCTATAACTGCGTACTGCTGTAGTATGATAAAATAGATAGGTAGGAATTCTAATCCTAGACTTGGCAAATGTGTGTGTGTGTGTGTGTGTGTGTGTGTGTGTGTGTGTGTGTGTGTGTGTGTGTGTGTGTGTGTGTGTGTGTGTGTGTGTGTGTGAGTGAGCGTGTGTTTGGGTGTGTATATGTCTGTCTATATCTGTGTAGAAAGCAGTGCTTTTTAGACTAATCACACTCCCTACAATTCAAATGCCCTACTTTGGCAAGGCTGCTGATGCCATCCACTGTAAAACACACCTTTGGGAAGGTTGTAACCCAGTAGTCTCTGTGACGCATCCTATAACTGCATACCGCTATAGTGTGATAATATAGTTACGTAGGAGTTCTAATCCCAGACTTGGCAACTGTGTGTGTGTGTGTGTGTGTGTGTGTGTGTGTGTGTGTGTGTGTGTGTGTGTGTGTGTGTGTGTGTGTGTGTGTGTGTGTGTGTGTGTGTGTGTGTGTGTGTGTGTGTGTGTGTGTGTGTGTGTGTGTGTGTGTGTGTGTGTGTGTGAGCGTCTGTCCCTGTGTAGAAAGAAATGCTTTTTAGGATAGTCACACTCCCTACTATTCAAATGCCCTACTTTGGCGAGGCTGCTGATGTCATCTACCTTGAAATACACCTTGTAGCCCAGTAAACCCCGTGGCACATCCTTTAAGTGTAAACTGCTGTAGTGTGATAAAAATGTTAGGTAGGAGTTCTAATCCTAGACTTGGCAAGTGTGTGTCTGTGTGTGTGTGTGTGTGTGTGTGTGTGTGTGTGTGTGTGTGTGTGTGTGTGTGTGTGTGTGTGTGTGTGTGTGTGTGTGTGTGTGTGTGTGTGTGTGTGTGTGTGTCTGTCTGCATAAAGAGCAGTGCTTTCTAGGCTAGGCACAGTCCCTCCAATTCAAATGCCCTACTTTGGCAAGGCTGTTCTTGTCATCCACCTTAAAATACACCTTTGGGTAGATTCTAGCCCAGTAATCTCTGTGGCATGTCCTTTAACTGTGAACTGCTCTAATGTGATAAAATAGTTAGGCAGGAGTCTTAACTCTAGATTTGGTTAGTGTGTGTGTGTGTGTGTGTGTGTGTGTGTGTGTGTGTGTGTGTGTGTGTGTGTGTGTGTGTGTGTGTGTGTGTGTGAGAGAGACCGTATGTCCCTGTGCAGAAAGCAATGCTTTTTGGGATAGTCACACTCCCTACTATTCAAATGCCCGACTTTGGCAAGGCTGCTGATGTTATCTACCTTGAAATACACCTTTGGGAAGAATGTAGCCCAGTAAACCCCCTGGCACGTCCTTTAACTGTAAACTGCTGTAGTGTGATAAAATTGTTAGGTAGGAGTTCTAATCCCAGATGTGGCAAGTGTGTGTGTGTGTGTGTGTGTGTGTGTGTGTGTGTGTGTGTGTGTGTGTGTGTGTGTGTGTGTGTGTGTGTGTGTGTGTGTGTGTGTGTGTGTGTGTGTGTCTGTGTAGACAGCAATGCTTTTTAGAATAGTCACACTCCCTACAATTCAAATTCCCTACTTTGGCAAGGCTGCTGATGTCATCCACCTTGAAATACACCTTTGGTAAGGTTGTAACCCAATAACCTGTGTGGCACATCCTATAACTGCTTATTGCTGTAGTATGATAAAATAGTTAGGTAGGAATTCTAATCCCAGACTTGGCAAGTGTGTGTGTGTGTGTGTGTGTGTGTGTGTGTGTGTGTGTGTGTGTGTGTGTGTGTGTGTGTGTGTATGTGTGCATGTCTGTCTCTGTGTAGAAAGCAATTCTTTTTAGGATAGTCACACTCCCTACAATTCAAATGCCCTACTTTGGCAAGGCTGTTGATGTCATCCACCTTGAAATACACCTTTGGGAAGATTGTAGCCCATGAATCTCCGTGGTGCAT
>NC_056731.1:159124994-159127494 GCF_019279795.1 Protopterus annectens
ATAGCCGAGTGGCTGGGGTGTATATCCATACCCTACATTTGACATCAAGGCCAGGCGAACAAAATGAGCAACCCTAGTATTACCCAGATAACACTCTCAACCCATGTCTCATACACACAAACACACACACACACACACACACACACACACACACACACACACACACACATGCACATGCATGCACACACACATGCACACACACACACACACACACACACACACACACACACACACACACACACACACACACACACACACATGCCCAGGCAACAGCCGCTATGTTGGTAGTACCCTGCATATTGCCCACTGATAGTAACCATGGTGTGATTAAAGTGGGCATGGCACCCCAGCCATCAGTCCAATAGGCACATACATGCTGAAAGTGCACCTTCCCCATGTTTCCCACTGGACACCTGCAACACCTGTGGTGCCTTCAAATGTGACCCACAAAGGACATACCATGCCTGAAAACATGCCCTGTATGGACAGATGCCACTGACACCAGGGAATACCGGTATCACACTATCAATGTAGGTGCTGGGTCAACCTGTTGTCCATTAACAGTTCCCGCCACATGAGGCCAGGATTGGCACATCTGATGATAACAATCTGTGTACACAACATGGGCCAGACACCCTGGGCACAGTTCCACATGTCACTGTACATGCATGTGGGAGGTGTGCACATCCCAGACACCATCCATGTCATGGGCTAAGGAACACATACATGGCAAGCAATGCACAGCATTGGCCACACGCAATAGTCACCCAGGTGACTGGATGGTAAATGCAATACCCACCTGTGTGGTCAGATCCAGACACTACACCCCTAAGCCACAATGAAGACCATTGTCATGTGCTCTGATGCCAAGGTATACCCATCACCTAGCCTTGTATAGCCATCTGGCACAGTCGACCACAAAACACCCGTGCAGCAATGCACCCATGCATGTCAGTACTGGCATCCTATGGCCATGTGTGCATTATATGATGCATATGACCGCATTCACACTCACTACAATCCCCATTGGCATACTGAAGCATGCGGTCTGATGTCAGACACCTCCACATACCCTTTGCCCATATAACCTCCGTATGACCCCTGTGGTGTATGTGATACCGGCACTGTAATGTGTTGTGTCAATCTCACTAGTGATGATTTGCATTCCTGGCCTTGCCAAGTGTGTTAATGTGTGTGCGTCCCTGTGAGAGTGTGGCTGTGTTCACGCTGACACCTGTTAATGCGGACAGGCATATGTACTACACCTACGATATAGCTACCATATCCCTGTTGCAAATGTCACTCACCATCACATATACATTTTGAGGGCTCCTCAATATGTAACCTATGTGGTGCATCCAATAACTGCATAGACATGTGATAGCCCTACATAGTCATCAGGGGTTTGATACCCTATACTGGTAGGTGTGTGGCACAAACATGCTTATGTTTTACTCTCCCACCCCTTCCTGACTATTCTTTGCCTCCATCTGCCTCTCTCACTCCCTCTCTGGTGGATGTGGAGACTTACACCTGCTGTGCTTAGACAGCAGCATGTGTATTTTAAGTGTAGGACATGATCAGCTGATGGCCTCTGCACAAATTGCAGCCCTCCTCTACCTGATTGCATGTGGAATAGCTGTGGTAACATTCCCATAGCCAATTGCATGGAAACACACTCCAATATCTAGGAACATCATGTTGGCGTTGGGCCTTCACATTCACTGTGAGCAGGAACTCGATCCATTGTTTGGCACACAGCATCTCAGATGGATTGGGGATCTACCTCTAACAACATACACTGCGGAAATAGGGCAACACACAGGAGGGTGATGTGCCTGACCTGACTACAGACTGCAAGTGCTGCTATACTGAATTTGGAGTAATGTTGGTTTAACAGGGTGTGTGTTGATATGGCTGTCCAACATGTTTTAATACCTGTCATGTCAGTGCTATGTTTATGAGGAAACCCCCATCTGTAGGGTCTTCTGCAAAGTGGGCAGTGTGTCATGCCTTTTGTTTCATGTGTTACCCACAGAGCACCTGTCTGTGAACTATAGAAGGTAGTGTGAGGATTGCAGTCTGTAGATGGTGACAGCCGTGAGAGTTACTGACTTCATATCTCTTATAGGACATATGTTGCAACAAACCCTGTTACAACAGTAAATGTTTGAGGGTATCACAGCAACATGTCAATACTGGCCCTGTGTATGTGCCTCCAGCCACAACTCTGTCAACCTTTGTATATATGTCATGCAGTAAGTGGTGCATATGTGCTGTACACCATAATTAGTGCCATCATATCTGATAACAAGCCAGTGAGATATCAGACTGCTACACATGTTATGTGTAGTAGGGGTTACAATTTATGACATAACCTGGATATTCTGTGGTTGTGTGTACAGTATTGAGGTCTGTGTACTCATGGTGATTGTTGACACTGTGTGTATTGTTCATATGTACTTTGGCCTGTGTACAGACTGTAGTAGATGTCATTGAT
>NC_056731.1:159132494-159237494 GCF_019279795.1 Protopterus annectens
ATAGGACATACTTGGCTTATTACTCTCTTAACAGTTTCGGGAGTTGCTAGAGTGACAGGTTTGTTCACATAGATGTTGGACAATCACTTGTATTCCCTGTTTGCTGGCTAAACATTTGGGATCATCCCACAGACTTATTTGTTTTATTTATTATTTATTTTACATTTGTTGACTGGGCTAGTCCAACTGGATATATGTCAATTTTCAGTAGAGGCCCGGGAGAAAACCTCCATAAAACACAGTATTATTTATATTATGTGACATTTTACAAATGCAGGTACATTACAGATTTTTGCCATCCATTACATTTAATTGCATTTCTGCTTACAGAATAATAGTACATATCAGCTATGGTTAGCCATGACTGCTGTGGTGGTGCTGCGGTAGCGTTGTCGCCTCACAGTAAGACATTGTCCTGTTCGATTCTCAGCTAGAGCATCTTCTGTGTGGAAACATGCGTGAATGGGCGTACCTTTTTTGAAGGTTGTGTATCAGAGATGGCAACTCGGCACATAAAAATCTACTGCCAATCATTAGCAGACCGGAGTTCCCCTGTGGCAACCCCTAACCGGGAAAAGCCAAAAGACACAACAACAACATCAGCTATGGTTAGCCATACGAAGATATCTCTAATAACATTATTTTAAATATAAAAGCACACTCTCTTTATAGTTAGCAGAAAAGCAACTAGCTTATACAGGTATGTGATTAGTACCCAGAGATACGTGAGGTAGTTAGTCAGGGTTAGTACAACAGTATAACCACTGTGATTTAAGGTATGGTTTCAGTTTGCTTTTAAATAGTGTTATTGAGGAAAGGGAGGTTAGATCACTGGGGAGGGAGTTCCAGTTTTAATCCACAGTATTAGAGAACAAAGAGTCACCAGCCATATTGTTAGTTTTACTTATTTGTACAAGTAGTTTATTTGATGAGCGTAGGGTCTTAAGGTTATTATATGGGGTGATAAGGTTTGTAAGTAGTCGTGTGTTAGTAGGTTGATACAGGATCTTGTGGGCAACTGTTAATTGGTTAAATAGTAGTAGTTTTGGCAACTCTAGCCATCCTAGTTGTTCAAGATTGTTACAATGATGGGTTGTGAAGGCAGACCCAGTTGCAAATCTGGCAATATTATTGTAGGAGAACTCCAGCTTGTTCGGGTTGTTTTTACATAGTTTAGTATATATAGAGGAGGCATAGAGAAGGGTAGAGATTAAGTGGGTATGGGCAAAAGTGGCCCTGGCTAGTGGAGTCAGAAAGGGTTTAATCCTGTAGAGGGATCCTATTTTTTTGTTGACTGTTTTTATAGTACTGTTAATATGGGAATCAAAGGTAAGTTTGTTATCAATTAGTACCTCAAGAAGTTTTGTAGTAGGATCAGGAGATATGATAGTACCATTGCTTGATATAACAGTAAAGTTAAGTGGGGAGGCCCTACGGGTGGGAGTGAATAATAGCAGTTTTGCTTTTTGGGGTTCAAGATGAGACATTGGTGTAGAAGCCATTTCTCGACTGTATTAAACAAGTTTTGGGTTAGGGACTGTAGGTCTGATGGAGAAGTGGCTGAGCATATTAACGTGGAATCATCTGAGTATTGGATACAGGTAGCTTGAGGTATTACAGAATGTAGGTCATTTATAAAAATAGAAAATAGGAGAGGGCCTAATATGGAGCCTTGAGGGACACCAAGGGCAATTGGGAGGTGGGAAGATAAGTTGTTCTCCCATAGTACAGCATGCTGTCTGTTGCTTAAGTAGGATTGGAACCATTATATAGCCAGAGCATCTAGTGACAGGTTTTTGAGTATGTTTATGAGTAAGTGGTGGTTAACCATATCGAAGGCTTTCGAAAGATCAATAAAGAGGGCTGAGGATAGAGTGTCATTATTGTGATTTTTATTAATACAGTCAGAGAAGGATAAGAGAGCAGAAGTGGTGTTATGAAATGGCCTAAACCATGTTGGCAGTTAGCTAGTTTCTATTAGGTAGTTTAACAGTTGTTTATGAATGCATTTCTCCATGATTTTTGCCAGTGGAGATTATATGGCTATAGGTCTATAGTTTGATAATTCATTGGCGTTACCACCTTTATGCAGGGGGATAATATGTGAAATTTTCCAGATTGATGGGATAGTTCCTTCAGTAATAGTTCTATTAATCAAGATGGAAATGGGGTAGGCTATGGCTTTTGCAGCTTTTTGCAGGTATTGTTCAGGTAGTAAGTCTGCAGAGAGGATGGTAGGTTTAAGTTTTTGAATAAGGGTGCAGACTAGGGATGTGGGAACAGGCTGAAAGTGAAATTATAGGGGTGTGTTAGAGACAGAGGTGGTCAAAGATGAGGTGTCAGGGGATAGCTGATTGGCAAGAGATTGAATGGTCCCTGTGAAGAAAGTGCTAAAGGTATTGACTATTTGCTTGGGACTATTGTGATCAGAGCCTAAAGGGGAGGGTGTGACTGAACGACCTGGGTGTAAGAGTTTATTAATGCCTGACCAGAATTTTTGTGGTTTGTTTTGGTGGGTTTGTTGGAGCTGAAAGCAAAAGTTTCTTTTATCCAACAGTATGGCTTTTTTGTTTCATTTCTTAGCTGTCTAAAGTTTAACTAATCTGCAGGGCTTTTAGAAGTATGCCAGTTGGCCCAGAGTTTATTTCTAAGGAGGATTTTTTGTTTGGTTTCTTTTGAGAGCCATGGGGCCGGTTTAATCCTAGTTCTGATTGTACGTGTTCGTGCATGGTAGTCTAGAATGGCTAAGAATTTAGAATTATAGTATTTTACTGCTTCCTCTAGAGGTAGGTGTTTCAAGAGTGACCCATCACATGCCTTAAGTTCTTTCTGAAAGTTGTCAGGGTTAAAATTTTTGTTGGTCCTTATTGTCCTTTCGGTGGTTGTGTTTGGAATGTCACTCTTATATCTGATTATGAAGGTGAGTGAATGGTAACTTATATCTTCGGGGAGGGTCCCTACTTTGTAAGTTTGGTGGTGACTATTTATGAGAATCTAGTCTAAGGTGCTTTCCTTGTTATTACGTTTATTAGTTCTTGTGGGGGATGTAATGGTTTGAGTAAAACCATATAGGTTAATATGAGTAGAAGGCTGTTCAGAGGTACAGCACCTCCAGCTGATATTAAAGTCACCGAGTACTATGGTTTCTTGTGGGTAGGTAGTGGAAAGCCAGGGGGACATGCAGCAGATATGGGCCCATATACTGGACATTCTGGTCTCATTTGTACAGTTGTGGGGTATGATTCTGTATGCAGCCTAATTCCACTCCCAGGATTCAGACAATGGCTGTGTCTGTTACAACTTAAACACTGTCCATCAGAGTTGTATGTGCTATATAGATATTGCTGTATATCGCCTATCTGCTTTCTGTCTTATAATTCTCCTGTGCTTTTGAATTCTGACCTTGTATTACAACACTCTTATACAGATTTCCTAGACAGTTATATTTTGTAGGACAGTGTGAGTGACAGTGATGAGTAATACCTCATTATTCAGAGCAACTGCATCACTCACAATGCCATACAATACCAATGTAAATAGTACCAGTACAGGTATCATACTTGTATTTCTGGGCACAGTGTTGGTATCTGACAGACCTGTGGGAGAATTGTTTGTTAGCACTACCTGATTGTTGCCACACACAGTACCAGATTCCACATTACTATTATGCACATACATCTCACTCTGTTACTGTACACACTCTGTCCACTGCGTGACAAGATGGGGTGTAAATGGGACATACATGGCTTCTTAGTCTCTTAAGGTTTTGGTAGTTGCTAGTGTGCCAGCTGTATTCTCATAAATGTGTGTCAGTCAGTTGTATTTCCTGTTTGCTGCCTATATGTCTGGGATCATCCCACTGATTTCCCAGGGGGACAGGTTGACAGGCAACAGATATGGGCCATTTTACTGGACATTCTGGACATATCTATACAGTTGTATGGTATGATTCTGTATGCAGACTACTACCACTGGCAGGATTCGAACCATAGCTGTATGTGCTAAAACAACAACAGTTCACATCTCAGTTGCATGTGCTATTCAGATTTTGTTGTCTGCATTTTCCCTATTTTCTGTCTATGTGTCCCTCAGTTGTATTAAATGGACTCTGGGGATTATACCAGTCACATACAGGCATTCCTCTACATTCTATTTATGGTGCACAATGTGGGTAATGCTTAATATAACAGTACTATTACATGATTGCAAATCTACATTACCATATGATACCAGAGTATACATATGCAGTCCAGCAGTTAGACCTTTATTGTCAGGCTATTATACAAACTATATGAGACTCTTCCTGCCATATTCTCCGGTGTATGCAGTACTTGCCTTAAACAATATAGGTTTTATACAGGCAATTCATTTACTAATACTTTTAGATTTATTTCCTATGACAGCAAATGCGAGAGTATTACTGACCTGCCTCACAACCTCTCTAGGTGACTTCCATGGGCCTCCTGGTTTGTAGCCCACTCACTTGCAGCTGTGGAGGACATAAGAGGAATATTTAGCCATACCTATCCATGATATACATGAGCTGGCAATTAATACACACATAGTGGGGTGATACACACAGCTGGTACAGTCCCTGCTGTTCTAGACTCTTGGAGCCACTGATTCAAGAGGTCCCCCTTACGCCGCTTCAGGTCAGCATAGTGATGCCTGACCTGCTCACCAGTTTGGGGTATGCCAGTGGCACTGGTGAGGTCACGGGCGAGATGGTCACAGGCTTCTGCCTTATATTGGGTACCCTGGTACTAGCCCTGCAGCAGACTCTGGTCATGGTCTTTGACAAGGAGTCCTGCCATGACTCTGGATTCATGGATGCACCAGCGCTGTGCCCGAAAGTGCACACCCTCTCTCCTTCCTGACATAGTGCCTGCTTTGAAAGCTACAGCCAGTTATGAGATGTATTCCCGCCTCTTGGGTTTAAGTAGGGCCAATTTCCTGCACTTTTTCATGATTGGCCAGTTTTGAAAAGGCTAAGCTATGGGCAAACCTGCTTACCTACTGGGCACATTGAGTTAGCTGGCCTACACATTGCTTACACCTCCTAAGCTGGCTTGTGCAATGCTTAGCATTGCTTACATTTGACTTTGCATTATATTTCCTTTTTGGCATTGAATTATTATTCATCACATCTTATATGTATGCTTGGTATCCATGATTCATGTGTACGTACACTGTATGGGGTCCTTGTGTTTTATTGGGGACTTCAACACTCTTTTACAATTACATCTGACTTCTGGGCTTACTGCTGTACTCCAGTTCACATATTTATGTTATGTTGTGGGTTATGGAACATATATCTGTATCCTGATTCCTTTCACAGGTTCAGTTTGAATTTACTATAGTGAAGACATGTTTGCTGATACCTCATTCTTCTGTATTGCTGTGATGGCTTGGTGGTTAACTACTGTGACTATAGTGTATAGAGTCCTGGGTTCAAGTCTTGCAAGGCTGTTTATTTTGTTGATGGGCAGAACAAGGGCTGTTGGCTACAGAGTGATTAAGGCACTTTTGAGCATTTGTAAGTGGGTTTGCTTGAGGGTAAGCAATGCTAACCACCGGTTACATATGCTTACAGAGAATTAGCTTCAGAATTGCTTAACCTGTGTGCTCATTGCTTACCCCATGCAAACAGGCTTAAACTCACTTACTAGTGCTTAAATATGCTTACTACTGCTTATTGGTGCTTAAACTTGCTTACTAGTGCTTTATTCATTATGACACTGACACCTCACATATGCATTTCCTGCAGTACTCCAGTTCATAAATATGTTATTTAGTGGGTTATGCAATGAAATTATTGGTCATAATGTGCTTTGCCATGGAAAATGGTATGTGCTGCACTGGGACTCGAACTGGGAATGCCTGCTTGTAAGGCAATGCTCTGCCCACTATGCCCACTACACTATTGCTATGCTGCTTCATTTGCATATATCTTCTTTGTTATCCTCATCAGCCATCAGCCATTTAAGCTGCATTAACCATAGCTAAGCAATGGGCACACCTGCGCACCTATGGTTAGATTTAATCGGATTTTTAAAAAAATTTAAAAAAAAGGTTTGTTCATTTTATTTGTATTTACTTACAGTTGTACACCAGGGGGAATGTTGGTGGGGATATGCAGTCACCTATGAGCGCTCTTGCTCATTTCTTAGCCCTTTCCGCTGTTCTTCATTGCTGGGGCGTGTATATTCTGAGAGCTCTGCTCTCAGACATGCCCCCTGCACTCTTACACACTCCTTGTAAGATTAGGAGCTCAGGCAGCGTGCCTCATTAATATGCATGGCGTGCTGCCATCCTGCTCCTAAATGGCCACCTCTGTGCAGGACTAAGGTAGTCCTGCACGGAAGAATAGTAAATCCGGGGGAGTGTCTTTCTTAGTTAGATACCACACTTTAAAAGATCCCTGTGGCCTTAGTGCTTTATGTTTAGCATTTATCACTGTATTTCCACCTTAGCAATTATTTTTATGTTTTTCATTCTACTTAAGTTTTCACTTGTAGATTTATACATGTTCATTCATATTATGATTTGTTTCTAACACAGAAACCTGATGAAGTATTTATTTGATAAGCGACCTTTGTTAAAAGTGATTTAGTTTATATTTAGTAATATTTATTCTGATAGATGTCTAGTGGTAGATCTTTTTAGGCATTTTGTTAGTTAGTTTCTTAATTACAAACAATGAAACTCTACAAGTATCCAGGCTTGGAAAAAAGTACAAAATAAATGAAGAACCAAAGCCAGTCAGTCAAAGCAGCACCACAAAACTTTAATAGTTCCACCAGGTTAAGCGCTTTTATCTTAACTGTCAGACATCATCAAAACCTGGAGGCTGAGACCCACTGCTGCCATTGCTGTCACACATAAGATGAAAGCGCTTAACCAACTGGCTTTGGTTCTTCGCTTAGTTTCTTAATTAATAAAGTTTTGGATTAGTTGGTTAGCCTATATAAAGTGCTAGTCATATATTTTAATTTGTCTCTAGCTTTTTAGTTTCAGTTTTTATGTAGCACAGTCTCAGATTGCACTATGGTGGTAAGAGGGATGGGGAGCGTGGCTAAAGGAATGATTTTAATGCTTTTATTGCTGTTAACAGAACCACCCTCTGTAACTACTCCCTTGTTCCAAGCAAACTCATTATATATAAGTAAGGAATGTTTTTGATGCTTTTCATTATACTCAACTAGGATCGCTTGTTTGCGTGTTCAATAAAGGATATTCCATTTTTGACACAACTGTGGACTACCTACTATTTTCTGTTTGATTATTTTGTAGCAGTATTTTACAGTTAGATTTTTATTAAGTGAATTAGGTGCATAACATAATTAAGGAGGTGAACATCATACCCTCCAAATTGCAAAGTTTCTTTGTTGTTTGTTTTCCATCTGCCTCCGTTTCACAAGCTCCCCATTTCTAACATCTTTATTTACTCTAATTCACTCTCCCTTCTAAACGTAAGGGCAGCACAGTGCCTTAGTTGTAAAACTACTGACTCACTCCATCATGACCTGGAATTCAGTTCTGACCACTGCTCAATCATGTTTAGAAATTTGCACATTCCTTCTGTGTTAGTATGGGTTTCTCTGAGAAAAGCTTCCTTTCACACATATTTCTTGAAAGGCTACACACTAAATTTGAATTTTCAACTTGTATTTTACTTATAGCCTTGCTTTTTGTGGCCTGGACTATGGCAGAAAAAGGTCCATGATGAAATAGTTCATTTACCTGGATAACAGATAAATTGGCCTAGGTTATGGCAGAAAAAGGTCCATGATGAAATAGTTAATTTACCTAGATAACAGATAAATTAAAGTTCATTTACCTGGATAACAGATAAATTAAACTAAATGTTCCCACTGTATATAGTTCCTCAGCTTTTCTATTGCTACTTTTTTCCATAATGCACTCTTACTCAGAACATCTCTTATTGTTATTTATTTGTTAACTAAATAAGCCCATTAGGCACAAGCCTCTTTTCAGGGGTGATCAAGGAGTATTGTCAGTTAACTGACTTGCTCAGAGTTGCACAGTAAGCAAATGGACAGCCCACTACCTACTCTGTGATAAAATGTCAAAATTCACTTCTGACTGCACCTCCCCTCACCTTCATGCCTCAACAAGCATCATTAAGGAATTATACACGCATTCAGAAAAATGCATAGAAGTAACAGTCTTTGCAAGAAACAGATATCGCTAGTAATTCAAAAACAAACCACCCTGGTGATCCACTGCCATAAATAAACTATACAACAAAAGAAAGAAACTCCTTACATTATTTAGTAGATCCCAAACCCTTCTTATCAATAATATCAAATGCATTACAAAATGCTGAAGAGCATTATCAAGCCCACTAAAGGAGCCTATAGACTGAAGCTGGCCCCTGAAGCCAAATATAACTAAACCCTTCAAAAAGCTATGTTAGAATGCTGAACAATTACTTGCATTGCTCTGAACTTATTCCTAATGACTCTTCCTATTTTGACTCAATAGAGTTTGCCAATATCCTTGCAGCCAAAGCTAGTGCCAAATTCAGCCCTAGGACATCAATGCTTCTATTCAGAAACTCAAAATATCTGAATCCCTTAATCCCAAAACTATCACTATGGATAGGGTCCCTATTAGATCATTGAAAATTAAGTTCAAACATGCTATTCATCGAACTGTTCATAATGAGATTGTGGTACAGTGAAGATCAGAAAATTTGCCCTTTCCTCACTGTAGTGTGGTCTTGGAGTTCGTATATATAATTAGTGGGGAGTGTGGGGGGTGCAGACCCCCACAAGAGCAGAATTCGATGAACAGTATTTTTTGAGGAAATGTCGCTTGGTCAAGAGAGTTTTCGCTGATGTAATATTGACCCCTATGGATCATTTACTGAAATTGCTAACCAGGACCAAAAATACTTCCTCTGTATGACCTGGCAGTATAACTGGTTGCTTAATTAATAATGTTAACTATGCCCTTTCCAACACACTCCTCCAACTGTTTAAACTAAGCTTAGCTACTGGTTTTGTCTCTGTGGAGTGTTGCACTGCAGTGGCGACCAGAGCCAGGTCCAGCACTAGGCAACCTAGGCAGTTGCCTAGGGCCTAATGGTTGGGCAGGCCAGCTGGCCAGGGAGCTTCCACATTTAGTTTTGAATTAATTTAACAAAAAAATAAATAAATAAACATTTCTTCTTTAATGTTTTGGCAGCATCTTCTTCTTTAAGAAGTCACACACACACACACACACACACACACACACACACACGCACACACACACTCGTGGATGCACAAACACACTCTGCAAGTGTATGTCTTTAATATGACACACACGCCAACATGGATGTAATGTAAATAAGTTCCTCACTTGCACGAGAGTAACACACAGAATTTAAACTTGCAGTAGTGTAGCCATTCTTCATTGATAAGTTTGCACCCTTGTGAAATATAAAACCATTTTGTGTGTGTGTATGTGTTAAATGCCCTTGTTAAGGATGGCAGGTTAGTCAATTAACTTACACAGTCTCAAACACAGTATCTTGGTTACAGGAGACAACAGCATGAATCCTAAACACCAACTACCAGGCTGCGTACCATGAAGTCTTGCTTAAGCATGCCGCCTGTTATTAATATGCATTGTGCTGCACCACCACAGGCACAACTTCATGTACATGGAAACACTTCATTTAGGCGCTACACAAACCCTACATGGAGCTTTCTAAGTCCTGCAGACTGTCTTTCTACTCCTTTTTTAAGGTACTAATTGATTCCACAAATGGTTATGAAGTATAAATAGTGCGCATTTACTTCAGAAAACAGTTAAAGTAATTGGTATATTCAGACTGTCATTCAGTAGCAGATTTTGTCCTCCTTTAGAGATACTAAGTCCAGCCTGCACAGCTGGGGTGGAGAAAAGTAAATGCAGGTGGAAATAGCTGCTGCTTTGACCAAGTGTGAATCCTGGTCAGTGCACTTAATCACAGTATCACTCTGATAAGCAGTTGTAAACTACATGTGGGGTTACAGAATGAGATTCATCAGCCTCTGCAAGTTAGCAGGCACACTGCATAGTTCAACTGGTATTAATCACAGCTGCTACAGGCCAAACAGCATAAAGAAGGTCATCTTCTGTTTGAACTGTGTAGTCAGGAGAAACTACAAATGTCTTTTCATGAGAGTTAGACTTAGTATCTCTAAAGGAGGACAGTGTGTGCCCACCATAAAGCCCAGCAGCCTTGGATCAATAAGCTACTGGCCGGCCAGTGTCTAGTTGCCCAGCCTGGATTACCTGGGATAGCTCTGCTGAGTGAAAGCTGAACATAAATAAAAAACAACCTGCTAGCCATGAACTGAGAATTGCTACGCCTAATGTAGGTTCACTGACAGGACACAGCTTGGAGGTGGATGACATGATAATACAGAGGAGGCTGGACATCCTATATATCCAAGAGACAAGATGGAAGGGCAGTGCAGCAAAGCCACTTGGCTTGGGATCCAGATTCTACTACTCAGGAGGAGGACAGGCTAGAAATGGTGTAGGAAGTGTGATGAGAGAGAAGTTCAGAAGGTAGTTAGGGATATCATCAGAATTAATGAGAGACTTATGGCAATCAGACAACAATGTACTGATAGAGCAATATTCATAATCTTAGCATATTATCCACAGCAGGGTTGTGATAGTGAGGAAAAGAGTGCATTCAGACAGCAGTTGCAGGACCTACTCGATAAAATAGGACAACATGAATTGGTGTTGATAATGGCTGACTTGAATGCACATATCAGGACAGACAGAACAGGATATGAGGACTGCCTGGGTCCACATGGGTGGGTAACAGAAATAAAGAAGCAGAAGCCATTCTAGACTTCTGTCTGGCAAATGTCTTGATAGTACCCACACATGGTTGAGAAAGAGACAGTCACAAGATCACATGCAAGAGTAGCCAACATGCAACTCAGGTAGCCTTCCTCCTAGTAAGAAAAAGACAGTGGGATAGAATCCATGATTGCAAAGTCATCTCCAGTGAAACAGTCGGCCCACAGCATAAACCACTAGTTGCCAAAGTCAGCTACAAGCAGTGGCCAGAAAAGGCTCTAAGGTGGGCAGAGACCATGCTGAAGACCTGGACGTTGACTGGAGAGAAAGTAAAACAGTTCAAGGAATTACTCAGGGCACTAGCACTCCAAGAATGGGAGGAAATAGGTGGAGTTGAACAAGAATGGCAGCACCTTAAAACAGCATGTGCTAGGACTACAGAATAGATATATAGCCGAGCCAGGTATGGAAATAAGGTACATAAGGAAAGCTGGTGGTGGAATGCAGAAGTTCAGGAAGTCATTAAAAGAAAGAAGGAGTGCAGGAAGAAGTGGGAGATAGAAAAGACTGACCAGGCTAGAAAGGACTACTGGTTGGCTAACAAAGAAGCTAAGAAAGAAGTTGCAATAGCAAAGAACAGGACATCAGAGTCACTCTGTCAGCTTCTGGAAAGTGACTCAGTAAGTGGCACAAAGAAACTATATCAGTTTGCAAGGCAAAGACAGAAAGATAAAGAAGATAGTCAGACACCCTTCATAATGGGTGCCAGCAACAACTTGCTCACCAGTCCACAGTACATCAAAGGCAGATGGAAGGAGTATTTTCAGCAGCTTGTGAATGAAGAAAACCCCACAGAAGCTGTACTACCCTAGAAACAGCCTAAAATGAGAGAAGAAGAGGAGCCCACCCTTGAAGAAGTAAGAACAGCACTAAGAAAATGAAGTCAGGGAAAGCAGAATGCTCAGATGAGGTAACAGCAGATATGATAAAGATGCTGGGTGAGATAGGGGAAAAATAGCTCCTGATGGTACTAATAGCAGTGTAGAGAGAAAGTTGTATGCCAAATGACTGGAGAATAAGCATACTCGTGCCAGTGTACAAGAACAAAGGGAACATCCACAACTGTGGGCAGTACAGAGGCATCAAACTCCCATCACATTGCATGAAAGTTCTGGAGACGGTGATTGATAAATGGATACGCAGAGTAGTAGAATGCAAGATGGGAGATGAGCAGTTCGGATTCAGATCAGGATGCAGCACAAGTGACCCAATGTTTCCAGTGAGACAGATACTTGAGAAGAAGCTAGAGATGAGGATAGAGTCCAACTGGGCATTCCTAGACTTAGAGAAATCATATGACAAGGTCTCAAGAAAGCTAATCTGGGCAGTACTGTGGTGGTTTGAAGTCCCAGAAACACTGGTAGAATTAGTGAAGGCTATGTATAAGGACCCAATGACTCAAGTACAAACAGTGTTCGGCCTCACAGATGGGGTTCCCAGTGGGAGTGGGTGTACACCAGGGTTCAGCTCTGATTCCCCTGTTGTTCATACTGGTAATGGACTATTAGCAAACAGGTCAGAGGGGACAGATCAACAAAGTTGCTGTATGCAGATGATGTGGCATTACAGGCCGACTCTGAGCTAGAACTTCAGCAAAGGATAGGAGAATAGAATGCAAAACTGAAGGCACATTTGATGAAATTAAGCACAGATAAGACTGTGGTAATGGCAGACAAGTAGGGAAATCAGAAGAAATTGAGAATAGAGATAGAAGGGAAGATAATGGAACAGGTAAACAGCTTCAAGTATCTTGGAGGGGAGGTTGAGGAGAAGGGAAGTCTGAATGAAGAGGTCAAAGCTAGAATCAGAGGGGCTGCAGCAAAGTGGCATAGAGTGTCAGATGTCGTATTTGACAGAAGAATGCCAAAGAAGCTGAAAAATAAGGTGTACAAGACAGTGGTGTGACCAGTACTACTGTATGGTACAGAAACCTGGGCAGTAAAGGCAGAACAGTTGAAGAAGCTAGAGGTGATGGAAACAAAGTGCCTGAGAAGGGTGGTAGGATGCAAACTGTGGGACAGACGAAGAAATGAAGACATAAGAGCAAAAGCCAAAGTAGCTCCAATTGCAGAAAATATCAAAGAGAACAGATTACGGGGGTTTGGACAGATGTGCAGAAAAGTAGAAGATAATCCGGTGAGGAAGATTTGGGACAGACAGGAAGAAGGTAAGAGGAAGCGAGGATGTCTTGCAAAGAGGTGGATGGATTGTGTGAAAGAAGGTCTGCAACAGTCAGGCATGAGTGCTGAGGAAGGCAGGAGTGTGGCACTGAATTGAGAGAGTTAGAGACAGCTGACATGATACCCTGACCCCATGTAGAAAAATGGAAAAAAACGGAATGATTGGTGATGATGATGATGATGATGACTAGACTGTAAGCATTTGGCTTTCCCTAATGCATCAGAAAAATCCAGCTGTCTATCCTAACTCCATGTCACAGGGGGAAGAAGTTCTGGCAGTGATGAAGGTGACCAGTATTTTATTAGCAGCCCTGGCACTAGAGGAGCCACGCAGGGAGGGTAGGAGTGAAGGAACATGACTTGCTTGCCTCTCCTGGGGGAGGAGGGTAGGGGTTGCATGACAGAGACACAAAGTGCAGTACAACTTCCACAGTTGAAAGCAAAGAGGCCACCACTTTTGCTGTGGGAGATGGGTAGGGCTGTTTACATAATACAGTGTTATTACAGATATGAGGGGCATCCTTCATAGGCAGTCCATCCTCCCCAATGCCTTACGGAATCCATGTATGCATAGTAGGGCCTGAGAGAAAAATAGAAAGACAGCAAACCACCTCAATGGCTGCCTGGATGACAACCCCTCCCAGTTGACTCTTGCCTAGTAGGAAATGAATAGGATAATTTGCTGACAGTTCATCTAATTTTCAGCAGGAACGGGGGGGTGGGGCAAAACTGAAAACAAAAGTCTATCTGTCATTGTCAAAATACTAAAAGATCATTTACTTCAGGGATACCTACACGAAAAGAAATACTTTTGTCCATTATTTTTCTGAAATAATAAAGAACTAAACTAAACACTTCGATATTTCTCAATATCCAAACTAGTTTTATTTATTTATTTAATTTATTTATTTATTCAGTTTGGTAACCAAGGTAGACCGCTGATCCAAATGGATCCATTTCAGTCTCAGCTCAGGCAAATATAAATGTCAGTAGATAAGCAAGTCAATAAGAAGCATTATGAATACAAACAAAATGCTGTGTGAAGATAGCAATCAATCAATCAATAACAGTAATAGTAATAAAGTACATAGTATAAGGGACAATAGGAAAAAGTGGTCAGACTAAGGAGGGGAAAAGAAGAGACAAAATGACCTTTATGTTAAGCATGGAATAAGAGATATGAGGTGAGGTCTTTAAGATTAGTAGGGAGAGATTTCCAGAGATTGGGACCTAGCATAGAGAAGGCATGGTTAGTTCAATGAAATCTGGCTCTTGGAGATTGAAGAAGTTGTCCAGAGTGGTTATGACTTTTTAGATTGTAAATGGGGGATCATTTAAAAAGATTAGAGGTGAGGGAAGGACAGGAGTGTTTTTTGAGGATCTTGTAGAGCTGGGATCCAAGAACCAGTTTAGCAGATTGTTGGACAGGTAGCCAATTGGTTTTATTAAGTGTGTTGCAATGATGATGATTTCTAGGAGAAAGGGGTATGAAATAGCATAGAGAGTTGCTTATAGTTGGGATGATGGAGGAGTTTTTCTTCGATGCTGCTGCAACCAGTGGAAGTCCACATTCAAGATGTGATAGTAGAAAGCCTTTGCTTGTGGCATCTGGAGAGAAGGGGGGAAATTTTATAGAACCAAAATAGGAAGGAATTTATTTTCTTATGTATTTGTTCTAGGTGAAGGTTGAAGCTCTGTGCAGGATCAAGCCACATTCCAAGGAATTTGAGAAAAATAACTTGATCAATGGACTTGTATAAGAAGTGATTAAGACTTATTCTGAGATTTAGGGGAGGTACCAAACAGCATTGTTTCACTTTTGAAGTGTTCAGAATTAGTGCTTTGTTATTAAGCCATTTGATAAGAGAAAGGAAAGAAGTCAGTTTGTAGTTGTTGGAAGAGGAGGTCAGGTTACACTGAAATAAGACCATGTCATCAGCATAAAGTAAGAGAGAAGAGTAGGAGACATCAAGTGGTAGTTTATTAATGTAAATGGGAAAAAGAAGAAAGGCAGACTGGAGCCCTGATGGACTCCTTTAAGGAGGGGTTGGGAGCAGAGATGGTGTTTTGAAACTGCATCTATCGAGAAGAAAATATTTAAACCAGGGAGACATATCTGTGCTGTTTTCAGTTTCATTTAGGTGGTCTAAAAGAATGTTATGGGCAACCAGATCAAAAGCTCTGCTGAGGTCAGTAAAGATGCCTTCGGTGAAGAGACCTTTGACCATAGCCAGTTGGACATCAGTAAATATCCAGAGTGCAATAGAAGTGTTTCTATCATCCCAAATGACATGCTCTTTTGAGGATAGTAGATGATACTGGGAGAGGTAATGAACAAATTGATTGTAAACTAATTTTCAAGGATTGTACCAAGTACAGGAAGAAGTCAGTGGTGTGGGATGGGTTAGCTTTTGAGGGGATGATTTTACCAATGGTTATTTTCTAGATATCAGGCATGATGTTTTGAATTAGGCAAGAATTATAAGTTTGAAAGGTGGAGGGTTATGAAGTCCTTATTTCGGAATAAGAACTATGAGACAAGATTTTCAGAACCAGAAGGTGTCAGTTAGTATCCCGATATTAGCACAATTTCAACATGTGAACCAAATAAGCAAACTACAGCTATTTGATTTTGTTAAAAAAAGTTCTTTCGTGTTGCTCATATTTCATAAACAATAACAAACTATTAGGATGTTCCATTTTAATCAGCAAGATAGTTTTACATTATAAGCAAATATTAAACCAGAAAGTGCTTTTATTTAGTTCTAATAAAAACAGGCTATATGAACAAGTCTACCTTAGGGTTCTATGACTCTGTAGAAGGTAGAAATTGTATTTTCCAACAGGCACAACACACAGAAATCCAAATAACCCTCAAAGTATTTGCTAAAGAATTCTGGACAAAGCCAAAAATAATGGGAGAGACAAAGGCCCAATATCAGGAATGACTTATAGGTATTTTTCTAATTTACTTGCAAAGTTAATTGAAAAGCAGGGTTTGCATCAACATTTATTTTCTAATAAATAAGAAGAAAGAAAAAGTATGGAAGGAACCATTTACTGTACCACCTTATTTATTGACAAAATTGAGTGCTTTCATCAGGGTAAACAGAGACTTCATCAGAATTTCCAAATAACACAATCCAGACCTTTTTATACAAACAAGTTACGACCACATAATCAGACTAGTTGATGACTAATTAATAAAATTAAAGAAACACTGGCAATTGAAAATCCATATACAAATACATTTTAAAATCAACTTTGAATCACACAGTGAAAAAATACATATATAAAACAAAACCAAATAAAATTCCTGTGAGTACTAAACAACATTCATATGATGTAAAATCCATACTTAAACTATACATAGGATAAGTAAACATCACTCAGGCTCCCATAAGAACATGAAGCTATACCACTCCAGTCTCTATAAAGCAAACTCAGCCTTTCATTTCAAAATGCTACTTATAGAGACCATCTTATTGAGCCCTGGGAGAACGGTGGCATTACACTTCAACTGCCATCTCAGTTCCTTGTATTCAAAGAAAAGATCAGATGGCCCACCCCTGGGTCTTAAGTTTACCTGATCGATGGTGATAAACTTAAAATTATGAGAGGGATAGTTTTTAATGTGCTTAGCGAGTGGACTCCTATAATTACCCTTTTGGATGTCAAACAAATGTTGGTAAATCCTGTTCTTAAATAGCCTTTTTGTTTTGCCAATGTAAAAACATTCACATCCTTGGCACTTGGTAACATACACAATCCCCCTACTGTGGCAGTAATATCTGTGCCTAAGTTTAATGGCCCCCAGGTTTTGATGAAAACCTCTGATGCCTCCAAAATATATCTACAATGAAAAAACTGGCAGCATTTAGCCATCACTCCTGTGGGGTTCACTGCTGGTGTTCTCTCTAAAAGGGTTTTAAAACAAATGTCTTTCTTGTAAACAATGACTAGTTTCATCCCCTTAAGGAGGTGGACAAAAATACTCCAGTTTTGATTAATAATATTCCAAATACCTTCGCAATGCAAAATATATGGCAACACTAAAGCTTTCTGAAAGGAACTTATGTTGTCAGAGAATGCTAAATCACCGTCCCTTTTAGTCCCAAGTCTACTATTGATGGTACCCAGCAGAGGGAAAAAAATGCCGCTGTTGCCTTTACCTTTCAACTTCTTTAAAGATGCTGTTCAAAAATTATCCTGGGTACCCTCTCATTTCCAAAATCCCCCCTTAGTGTGGAACAGTCTTCCTGAAAAACAATGTCATTACTCACCATGCAGGCCAATCTCACACATTGTCCCTTCACCAAAGGCTTCTTTTGCTGAAGGGGATGACAACTGTCAAAATGGATTAACAAATGTGGGTTTCCTATACAAAATAGACTCAAATTTACTCTGGGTTCTCTCTTTGATTATAGAAAAATCCAGATAATTGATCCTATCCTCCTATACCTCCATTGTGAATTTCAAAAAATGTGTGCTAGAGTTCAAAAACTGGAAAAACTGATCTAGCCTATCCCTGGTGTCAGTCCAAAAAATAATGATGTCAGTGATGAGACGGTCTCTGTAAGCAGCATTTTAAAATGAAAGGCTGAGTTTGCTTTATAGAGACTAGGGTGGTATCGCTTCATGTTCTTATGGGAGCCCGAGTAGTGTTTACTCATCCTGTGTATATTTTAAGTAATGGATTTTACATCATATGAATGTTGTTTTGTATTCACAGGAATTTTACTCAGCTTTGTTTTATATATGTATTTTTGCATTGTGTGGTTTAAAGTTAGATTTTAAAGTTTATTTGTATATGGATTTTCAATTGCCAGTGTTTCTTTAATTTTATTAATTAGCCATCAATTAGTCTGGTCATGTGGTCTTAACTTGTTTGTATAGAAAGTCTGGATTGTGTTATTTGGAAATTCTGATAAAGTCTCTGTTTACCACTGATGAAAGCATTCAATTTTGTCAATAAACAGGTTGCTACAGTAAACGGTTCCTTCTGTACTTTTTCTTCTTTCTTAGTTTGGATTTATTTTGTGGGTTTTTAATCTGTAAGAAGCATGACACGCTAATGTCTGGTAGTATTCACTGACGTGATTGCAAACTTGAATAATTTACCAGAAAAAATAAAATTTTATGAGAGACACAGAGCAAAGATAATAATGCAAAATCAGCCAGTTGAGAGGTATGGTCCAAACATCAGCTAAGAGTACAGCTTCATTCATCTTGGTTTCAGTTAAACCATTTTTGATCATTCGGGCTGCCATAATGTGACTGGCAGTGTACTGCCTCTGATAGAAACACAATGCAAAGTCAATGTGTAAATGCAAAACTAAGTTAATTACAAGCTGCTTTCAGCTGTCCACAGATGCCAGCTCTAAGAGTTTGTAGGTCCAATTTTTTCACTGTCGGCACATTTCAGACTTTTCATTCACATATTCCCTTATCACCAGTGTAGTAACACATAAATCAAAGCTTTACTGCAATATGTCAGAAACATTACAAGACAAGCTATGTGCCTCCAACAACATGAACAAAGGTGAAAATGTACAGCCTGAAGCTGCTGACCTAAACTGCAGCATGTAGCTCTGTGACTAGAAGAAAAATAAGCAAATCTTCTCTGCTCCTGACAGCTTATATTGCATATAAAAAATGCAAACATTGAGAAATCATGTTATTGGATGATGTAGAACAAATATAATTAGTGTATTTAGAAGCTGATAAATGTTAATAGGAACAGACTGTATTAATAGTGACATGAAATCCATAAGCCCAGCAGGCAAGATTGCAAACAGAACAGATTCTGTAAGTTATGATTAAATACTAATAAGGGGAAAAAAAAATGAGACTTACTATACATTAGTGGTATTATTTCAGAGAAAACAGCCAAATGGCAACATGATGGAGATGAGGACATGACAAGCTTTTTTTATTTAGGTGTCCACACACCACTTTTATACAACTACAGGATGGTGGCAGAAAGTTTCTTACCTGAAACCTCTGTGTAATAAGAAACATTATCTTTGTGATTCTTTCTTTTTTAATTTTAAACTTTATATATTCCCTTCCATCCTAAAAGCTAATTGTATGGTTCTGTACTTGAAAACACTACATTTGTATATGAAAATAACTATTTGATTTTATTAACATTTGTCTATAAAATAATAATAAAATAATGGTAAAGCATTATTAAATAAATTAGTAAGCACGAAAAATAATGACAAGCAAGGAAGGTTCAAAACAGGATTCAAACTTAATATACAACCTCTCAGTTAATTAACTCTTCCACCAGAACCACTAAAGATGATTCTTCAGGCACTATCCTAGACTGGATATTAGTTTCTCATCCCAACATCTCTGACAGTGGCATCTTGCCAGATCCACTTAGTGATCACCTACCTACCTTCACACTTCGCTCTCCTTCTCCCCTACACCATCAAGATAACTATATCTTAACCCATACCCTAACAAACTTTAACCCTCAATCCTTCTCTGACTGCCTAAAACAAATGAACTGGAACCCTTTAAAAAAAACTCCCTCTCTTGTCCCTCTCTTGACAATGCTGTCACTTACTTTAGTACTACCTTCATCAACACACTCAATAGTTTTGCTCCCCCTAGAACTAAATGAGTCAAATCCAAAACTGACCCATAGCTTTCCAAAGATACCATAAGTCTTATGCATACCCGTGACAAATCTTGGAAACTCCACCAAAAACAAAAAGCACCAAACTCCATAACGAAATACAAACAACTTCAAAATTTAGTTAAAAAACATATTACCTCAGACTGCAAATCCTATTACACTAAACTACAAAATAAACACAAATCCATCCCCAAGAAATTTTGGAGTAGCATCACAAGCATCCTTACCCCCGACAGAAAAGACAACCCTTGTTCTGATCCTAACGCTCCAGACCATACCATAGCCTCCAACTTTAACTCATTCTTTATTGATTCAATAGCTAAGTTAACTACATCCTTCCCTAAAAACTCTTCAACCCAGTCTACACCCCCTCCTCCAACTCCTCTTCCTCTGCCACCTCCACTACCCACCCCCTCCCTTTTCTCTAAATCCCATCCCTGTTCGCGCAATACAAAAACTTAGCAATTTAAAACTATGCTGCAATGCCCCTGACAACGTACCTTCCAACTTTCTCAAGTCAGCTGCCAAGGGCATAGCCCTTCCCATCTGTACACTAATTAACCATTCTATCCAAGAATCCTGTGTATCCCTCCTCTGGAAAAAAGCCTTCATCATCCCCTTGCATAAAGAAGGCAACAACACTGACATCTCCAACTTTCGCCCTATAGCCATTCTATCCCCTATCTCAAAAATACTTGAAAAGTGCATTCATCTGCAACTCATACCTTGCCTTTTAGACAATCACCTCCTTACCCCTACACAACATGGTTTAGACTCAACCACAGTACCAATACTGCCCTCCTATTATTCCTTGAGAACATCAATCACGCCCATGATATCTTCACTCTTCCTAGACTTATCCAAGGCCTTTGACGCCATATCCCAAACCCTTCTACTGTCTAAGCTCTCTCACTTCAATATTTCCTCCCCAACTCTCAAATGTTTTTCTAACTACCTCACAAATAGGCAACAGGCCTGTAAATGGAATAAATGTACCCCCTCCTACCTAGACACCCCCACCGGCTTCCCGCAAGGCTCCATACTAGGCTCTTTACTCTTTGATATCTTCATAAATGACTTCCATCTTTGCATCCCAAATGCTAAAGTTGTCCAATACACTGACAACTCTACTGTCATTTGATCTACGAAATCTCTTTGCACACTCCAACGAGAAACTCTGGCCACCTTTAATAGTACTGAAGATTGGATGCTAAACAATCACCTAGCTTTCAATGCATCCAAAACCAAATTCATGCTATTCACCCTAACTAAAAACACCAAATTACATAAAAATCCCTTCTCTATAATAAGCCATACTAAGACGCAGTTGAAATAGTCCCCCATACCAAGCTTCTAGCTATCCTTATTGATAAACAACTTAAGTTTGACATCCACCTTCAGACTATCATTAAGAAAACTCACCAGAAACTCGGCATGCTTTACTGCCACAATTGCTATATTACCCCCTCGACAAAACTTACCCTCTCTACTACTTACCTCCTCCCCTGTCTCATGTATGGAGTGCCTATCCTTATCAACCATCAAGCCACCCTTAAATCTAAACTGTCGTCCTGCTACAATAAAATATCAAAGTCTGCAACAAACGCCAAATTTTCCTCTCACCGTTGTATCTCCATACACTCCCTAAACTGACTAGACCTTTCCAACTTCCTGTCTTACATTCAACTTTCCACTATCCATAAACTCATTTTCAAACCTTCTCAGTGCCCATCTCTCTCTTCCACCCTTACCATGCACCTTCCTGACTGGTCCCTCAGGTCTAACAACCAGAACTTACTTGAATTGTACAGACCACTGCATACTCCAGGACAATCTCTCCAATCTTTTTTCCTTGCACGAAAATGGAATTCTCTTCCCCCTCATATTTGAACTGCCCAGAACCTCTCAACCTTTAAGACATTTAAGACAGAGGTTGGGAGGGTGGCATAATGGTTAAGGTGTTTGCCTTACAAACACAAGGTGCAGGGTTTGAGTCTCACAAGGGATAATTGGCTAGGCTTAAAATGGCTTGCAAGGGCAGTTAGCCTAGTACTAACCTATGAACCTATTACTCCACACTTTTCTCTCTTCAGAATGGGAGTGCTCCTGTTCCCACCCCTCCTAACAATTATACCTTACTTGCATTGCAACAGTATCATACCAACACCATAGATTATTTCCCACACAGTATTCCAATTGCTTACCAGACCATAAACCTACAACCTTGACATGCCTCCCAGTTCTATTATGTCATGCCACACAGTCCTGTTATTTTCGGTTTTGTAACATTGTTGGCAATAACTTCTGCTGGTTATTATCTTCACAATTACCCCATATTAACACTGATATGTTCTAGGGTCCAATCTAACACTCTCATACTGGGTGATTTCAACTACCCTTACATTAACTCATTCCCTACAGCAGAGCTCTTTTGAGTGTATACCTTTAACTCCCAGTGGGTGTGGCTTCAGCCTTTAAAAAATGAATTTATCACCTTGCAGTTCTAACAAATACTTATTAACAGAGATCATATATCAATACAATTATGTTTGGCATCATATATGCTTCAAGATAAAATATTCTGATACCCTGTATGTTGCATGGTTTTGGATTTATTAATGCAAATATGAACAAGCAATATTTGACACCTAGAGGAGCAGTAGGAGGTAACTGCAGAAACGCCTGGAGACATCACTCGTGTGTAATGAGTTAACTGGGAAAACTACTCATGTACCAACACACTCGTTCAATGTTTCCTGGAATTCATTAATTCCAATGCCTTGGACCAGCTCTTTCCTACCCACACTAGAGGTAGCAACATCCCTGACCTGGTCATTACTAACATGGGTAACCGTTGCTCTACACCAATAGTCAACTCCTCCCTGGTTAGATCTGACCACAAAATAATCATCTTGGAAATCCACATCCCTCCCATCCCACCCCACCCCACAAAGGTAACCACCATGAAAAACTTCTCCAAAGCTAATATGGGTTCCTAAAAACAGAGGTGGCTAACTTCATGACACCCATGCACATGGAGAATAGTTGCATGACCGCTGAATTATACACCAATGCACTGTACGAACACGTACACAAATGCATGGATCTCACCATACCCAATAGAACCAAGACACTGTCCTCCAAAAAAGGAAGCCAATCTGGTGGTCCTCTGCCATAAACAAACTCTACAACAGAAGGAGGAAACTGATGTGGAATAAAATGAAGTTCCAAGACTGGAAAAACTCCCTTATCAGCCTCAACAAAAAGTTGAGATCCCTCTCAAATCCTCTAAAGCTAACAATGAAACAGAATTGCAGCAGATAGCAAAGACATCCACAAGGCCTTCTATAGTTATGTAAAGAATCTCCATGGCAATACCCAGATATGCACTGCTGAGCTACTGCACAATGGTACCTCCTATACCGAGCCAACAGATATTGCCAATATACTGGCCAACAGATTCAGTGTCAACTTTACCCTTCCCCACCAAAGGACCAATCACAATACCAGTAGATTGCCAGGCACCCAGTATTACTGCTGCACAGGTTAAAACAGCACTGTCCATGGCCAAGAATACAGCTTCCATGGAACCTGACAATATCCCTGGCTGTTTTCTACATGAACTACAGAGTGAACTGGCACCTCACCTGTGTGCCCTGTTCAATCACAGCCTCACCTCAGGCTTTGTCCCTACCAAATAGTGCACTGCTATAGTCATCCCTCTCCATAAAGGAGAAGTGACTACAGACCCTGGGAACTATTGCCCCATTAGCCTGACAAGTCTGATATGCAAAGCTATGGAACGCATCATCATGCACCTAATAAACAAGGATATAGGGAATCTCCAAATTCTGGATCCCACACAGTTTGGTTTTGTAAAGGGTAGTCATGCCTGCTCAACTTGGTTGACTTCTTTGAGTCAGTCACCAGAGCTGTGGATGAAGGCAAGGTGGTTCATACAGCCTACCTTGATCTGGCCAAGGCCTTTGATACCATTCTCCACTGAGGAATCATAGAAAAACTCACTAAGCTAGGCATCAACCTCTATATCACTAGGTGGGTTGCAAACTGGCTCACAGGTAGAACCCACAGTGTGAAAGTAGCTGACTCCAAGTCAGACTGATGACCAGTCACAAGTGGAGTCCCACAGGGATTGGTCTTGGGTCCTCTCCTGTTTGGTATCTACTTCTCAGAAGTCCAGGCCAACATGAAGGGACTCTGACTGACAAAGTCTGCAGATGATTGCAAGCTGGGAGCCATTATTAACTCCCCAAGTGATGTTGACATCCTACAGAAAGGCCTCACTGAGACCAACGACTGGTGTCAAAACCATGGCCTTAAGCTGAATGCCAAAAAAATGTGTCGTCATTCCCTTTGGGAAAAAAACAGTTCCCATGAATTATCACATCAATGGTAGTCCACTAAACACAGAAGGCGTTATAAGAGATCTGGGAACACAGGTTGACAGCAACCTCTCTTTTGACCACCACATTGCCACTGTGGTCAGAAAGTCCTTCTATGTGGCACACCTCATTACTAAGGGTTTTGCATCCAGGAAGAAAGATGTCATTGTCTCCCTCTACTCTTCCTTCATTAGGCCAATCATCAAGTACAATGCCCCATTTGGCATGTACCTCACTAGACACTTGCAACAACTGAAGAGGCCACAAAAGTACCTCACAAAGAGGATCCTAGGCTTTAAGCACTTGTCCTATATGGACAGACTCAAAAAACTCCAACTATTCTGTCTCATATCATGTATTTAGAGGAGATCTCTGCTTGACTTGCAAAGCCATGATTGACCCAGCTCTGTTAAAAATGCTACATCTAAAGAAATCTCAATTCCTCCACACCACATGCTCCAGAGACCTCAACCTCATTGCCACAATCAAAAGAGCATGCTGGAGGAACAGGTTCATAACCTAGAGACTGCCCATGCTATGGAATAGACTTCCCATACATGTCAAACAAAGCACCTCACTGGCTCTCTTCAAGAGAAATGTTGATGAGTGAATGGGAAGTAGAAAATTCACCCCGGGGATCACTCCAGTGGCTCTACTCGACAGAGGCACTGGGAACTAAGGTCAGGTGGCACTATGCCAGGGTAATCCTATGGGCTAGGGCTCCAGGGCCATTAGCCTAGTACACACCTATGAACCTATCTTATTATTTCTGTATGTTTTCAATAACTCCTGCTGATCTATGGTGCTATTTACTTCTGTATGTTTGTAATAACTTCTGCTGATTGCTATTTTCATAATTACCCCATATTAACCTTGATTTGAATAATGCTGCTATTATTTGTTGTGATTTATGCTGCTGTCATTTCCTTATATTTGTACTTGGAGCTTTTCTCCCCGGGCCTCCATCGAAAAAGGGCTCACTCTGGCTCAATGGACTTTTCCAGTTAACAAACTGCAAATAAAAATAAAATAAAAATAAAACCATAATAGTTTATTGAGTGCTTTCATTCCAAGACATAGAATTTCATCAGAACAAAGAAACACTGAATGCACACTTCTTTTTAAATACTTTATGAAAGACTATAAGATAATATGGTGTTCTGGGCTGATGTCCTGCACAATACATATTATATGTTATCAAGGGTTTACCTTTGAGTCATTGATCATTCCCTTTCCAGCTTACCATTTACCAAAAATTTAACTTCATATATTTTTTTTTGCAGGGGGTAAGCACCCCAGCACTAATTGATGTTAGCCCCCACCTCCAAAATTATATATACCAACTCTACAGTTGTATAGAGATAAGGGGAAACTCCCCAAAATGCACAGGTAGCTCAGACATTACACTACATTGCAATGAAACTCACTGCAAAGTAAAACCTTCTGACTGAAGGTATTTGACAAAGAGTAAGTGATAACTCATAGTATGCCATTAACAAACAGTAGTATGATGGCTTGGTATTACGGTTTATACCTAGCTGCATCATAGTTCTGATACTCCATTGGTAAGTATGGAAAAATAGGTATTGAATCATTGAATTACATTCTGATGGTTGTATTTTAGGTATCATTTTGAAGTTTGTAATTATATATACTATTGAATGTGAGCTACAATAAAAAAGAGAGTTGGGAAACTGAAAAAAAGAAAGCCTCAGACCCTCAAGTGAAGTAAAAACCTAATTAAAATTATAGTCAGTTGTACCAATAATCACCTACTGCCTTACAGAAAACTGATGATAATGTTGACCTGCAAGTTCACAATACCTTCATATCCTCAGTCATAGATAATCTCCTATAAGGAATTCAAAGTTGGATGAATTCATTTTGCAAGCATAGAAAACTATTGCAGAGACTGAGAAGATAGTCTCAGTACTGATGAGATTTAAAGCCTACAGAAATATCCAGAGGAGCAAAAGCTAAACCAGTCATTAATCCATCAAAAAACGAGACTTCAGAATACAAATTAAATGGCATGGAGGGCTGTGGCAGATCAAAGAGCACATGGAAAAGTTGATTTCCAGAAAATGAGGGAGGCCACTGGGCTTTCAATGTGTCATTGCTTGCTACTTAATCTGCAGATAACATATCTAGCTGCTAGTAAAAGGATTTCCCATTGGATGAATTGGGTCAGTCGGGTATGCAGCTAATTTCTGTGGCCTTGAGTTTTTGCAGCTGAGAATGTTGCATTAAATCTCTCTCCAAGTGAGACAGGATGCAAAAGCTGTGGTGTGCAACTCATTTTTACAGCTTTGAGTTTTTACAACCAGAAACATGGTATTAAATTCCCCCTCCAGTATACATTGTAATATCCATTTACTATGTCCAGTAGCCAACTAATTTTTATGGCTTTGTGAGTTTTTACAACCAGAAGCATAGCACTGAAACCCAACACATGACACAAGACATTACAGTTGATACAGGTTGTATATGCTTTTTTCCCGAGGCTGTCAAGCTGCATGAGTTACACAGCTTGGATTCCTTCATCCAGCTAATGCAAGACACTAAAGCTAATACTTGAGGGGTGCAGTTACATTCTGGCTGTGTCAAATTTTACATCCAAGAACATGTCACCTAATACCACCTCCTATAAGTGGCATGGAATACTATATTTAATTCATTAATACATGTTGGATACTACAGTTAACACATTAAATGCATGTAGTTAGATAATCACTGATGTATTAACCTTCAGATTCTGTTCAATATGCCTACCATTTGACCCTAGCTTCCTCAGTAGTGCCCACGATTTCAGCACAGTCGGACTTAGGCATAGGCCAACTAGGTGGCTGCGTAGGGTGCCGCTTTAGCAGGGGCGCATTTCTAATAATCTTGAAGATATAGGTAGACCAGGATGTGGGCACTGGGGGATGGTGTTGGGGGAGCTGTGGAGACCTTTTGCCTAGGGCATAGTTGACCAAAGGCTGGCCCTGGATTCCAGCTACAGTTTTTATACATTTCCATTTTTCTGGTAATATTCAACTTAGAGAACTGTACATCAGCACCCTGATTGGAGAATGAACATTCAACAGCAAGGTATTAATGTAGAAGTAATGCCCACTGAAAAATGAGTCTGCTGCTTCATGACAGTATATCGAGCTACCATGGAGCTCAGACAGAAAAAACTAATGGCTGCCATTATTTTACACTCGCTAAGCAGTGCTTCTGTTGTTTAGTGAATATAAAATGTAGAAAAAGAGTGTGTGTGTGTGTGTGTGTGTGTGTGTGTGTGTGTGTGTGTGTGTGTAAGTGTATGTGTGCATGTGAGTGAAAGTGAGATCAATCGAGCCGTTATTTTACACTCACTAATCAGCGCTTTTGCTGTATAGCAAGTATAAAAAAAATAAACAGAAAAAAATATATATGTGCATGTGTATGTATATGAGTGTGTTTATGTTTCTGTCTGTGTGTGTGATTGAATGTGTGCATGAAAGTAGAAAGGACTGTGTGTGTGTATATGTATGTATGTGTGGAAGCAAGACCATGTATGTGTATGAGAGAGAGAGCGAACATTGAGATCGATAGAGCAGTTATTTTACACTCGCTAACAGTAAATTGTGTGTGTGTGTGTGTGTGTATGTGTGTGTATGTGTGTGTGTGTGTATGTCTGTTAGTGAGAATATATGCATGCATGAAAGCAGAAGAGATTGAGTGAGTGAGAAACAGAGAGAGAGAGAGAGAGAGAAGAGTGAGAGCAATCCTGGCAGCTTTCTTACAACAGCTTCACATATCTTCACATATCTTTTGTGCTTCTGGAGTCCAGGTACTCCTTTTCCCATTACCTCCATGACTTTGGCAAAGAGTCAGCATCTCTTTTTCGTGCTGCCTCTGCCTTTTCTTTTCCTCAGCTTCCAGACATAGCAGTTTCTCATTCTCCTCAGCCTGTAGATGTCTCAGTCTCTCTGCTGCTTCTGTTTCCAAATGCCTGGCTCAAGTCTCTTTAGGTCCAGATGGATTTTTAAGTCCTCTGCAGAAAGGTTGAGCTGTCCATTCTCTGAGTGTGGTATATTTCCACAGCCAGTCTGATCGTCGTCCTGATTGCTGTTTTCTGATGCAGCTGTGACCAAAGCTGTAATCATGTCTGCCTTAGTCAGGTTTCCATGCACCAGTCCCTTAGCCTGGCACATCTCAGCCAACTGGCTCTTGACAGCTTGCCATACTCCTCTGCTGACATGCTTGCCTGCTCTCCCTGACTAACTAAGCTAACAAAAGAAATAAAACAATTGTGATCTGAACTCCGAATATTCACTGTGTGGCTGATTTAGAGTACAAAAACACCTTCAGTGATCACTGTACACAAGCTACAGGAATTCACTATCCACACCACTATAAGCCAATTGCCACCCAATTAATATGTGGTGTGGGTATCCCACCACTGCCAAACAATTAATATGTGACGCCCATGCACTGGCCCAGTAATCAAGGATCCTCAAACAGTCAGGGGCATCCACATTGGGAAGGATAAGAAATACACACACAGTAAAGTACAATTTCCCTTAAGAGCACACAGAGATCACAATCAGTCTGGGGCTGGTTTCTTCCTTTCTCGCCAGATCCCCAATAAGACTCCTCACTGGCACAGCTATAGAGTGGGGTCCTTAGCCAGGGTCCAAAGCCAAGTCCTCCTAGCACTCTCTTTATGCCCAACCTGTGCTCTCTGCCCCTGCCCAATTAGCTCACACACAAACACACACACACACACACACACACACACACACACACACACACACACACACACACACACACACACACACATGCACACTTTGAGATATGATTTATATACAACCACACAGACATTCATGGGGAAGGTTGGCACAGGTTGACTAGCTGTGCCCCTTCTGCCTTCTGTCCAGGCTATAAGGTAGTAATCACTACCACCAGGACCCTTACATATCAGCTACTATATAGGCACTTAACAAAGGGTGTCCAATTATTACTGTGCAATATTATTACCCAAATGGTAAGTGTGACTGAGCAGCAAGGCTTATTTGGAGTGGCTTTGTACAGTATCACTATATACATGCAATGTACTCTAGAGCTTAAATTACCTCTACACAAAACAGCCACAGTTGAAAAGTTTAACATATTTAATAAATACTAAAAAGACAAGACAATACTTCTTACTACACAGTGCTAATCAAGAGTTCAAAGATCACAGGAGAATGCTTAAAATAATACAGTAGAATAGTCTGACATAAATATAGAAAGCAGCTAGACTAAACTTATTATTTTCTATCTGTTTCTAGGAGAGGCACTAAAGTCTAAGATCTTACTTATACAGACAGTGCAAAGCAAGTGCCGGTGAGTGGTCAGTTCTGAAGACAAATGCAAAATGCTCTCCCTGTCTCTGAGAAAGTCCTTTAAATTGATAATACATCCTACTGACTCATTTTAGATTACCAAGAACAAAAATAATTATATGAACAAACTCGTATCCCCACGATATGGCTTGGTACACGAAGAAATGCACAGTACCAGCAAGATATATCCAACAGCTTTATTAAATACGGAATCCACTCCACAAACTCAGTACTGTGAAAAGTACTGCAACCAGAATTCAAAACACACAAGGTTGAGCGCTTTCATCTGCAAAGCAGATTTCATCAGAACAAGGAGGCTCCCAATCATAGCTCTTAAATATCTAAATGGGCGCCAAAAATCAGTAAATTAATTAATAAATTAATTAATTGGATGTTCCCTCAATGTACACAGAAAATTGAATAGTTGTTAGTAAATGCACTATTACATAAAAATTATTTTATACCCCTAAAAATCTTATAAAAACTTGTAAAAATATATACAATATGGTAATATGGAATTGTATGTAAAAATATATATCTATATTTATAAAAATTACATAAAATTATATATATTTATATAAAATATATAAATATAATGTTCAGATATATCCTGAATTGTATAATGTCAAGTGGAGGTACCATAATAAATATTGATTATTAAATAATAATGTACTTAGAAATTCTCTAAATAACAAAAATACCAGAGTTGGTAACATACAACCTCCATTCAACTGTGATGCGTGCATGTACCATTATACATAATAAATAACCATTCTATGGTGCGAGTATTTGAGCCATTATACAACTTTACAAAAAATATTCCTAGTCTAAAAAACAATCATATTTGAATTATACATTAAATTATAATGAATATATAATAATAATGCAGTATATATATGAAAAAGGAACAAGTAAACACCAAAAATAACTACGCTAACTATCTAAAATAAGAAAGGGTTTGATACTAATATGGTCGTTTAGGCCAGGTTTGGTTGTTGCGTCACATATCATTTGCCATTTACTTTCAAGGAGAGATAAATAACCTTTCCAATTGCCACCTGCAGTAGTTGTATCAATGTGATCTATGATGCTAAACAGAAAGGAATGCTCACTACCCCTATCAATAATATGCCTACTTAACGCATTATTGGGGTCATTCTTCCTTATCCTATAAGTATGTTCATAAATGCGAGTCTTGAGTCTCCTTTCTGTTTTGCCTATATAAAATGCATCACATCTCTCACAGGTGGCAACATAAACTAATCTAGATGTATTACAGTTGCCACCTTTGCTGTACAGGCAATTGTGCGTAATGTTGTTCAATTTCAAAACCTTACTAGTGTTGATTAATCTACACTGCTTACAAGATCCACATTTCCTGGTATTTCCATTCATTGTAGCCTCTCTATGCTTCAACTGAGACGTTTCTAACAACCTTTTGATGTTATAAGAAGTTTTGTAAACAAACGTGGGGGCATTCCCCACGACACTAATGGAATCATCAGATGTTCTAAAAAGATTCCAGTGTTTTAAAAGTATCTCCTTAAGGGTGTTGACGTATGGACTGTAAGTAAGGACACAAATACATCCTTCTTTAACTCTCTTCCTTTCTTGTATAATGAACGGTTTGCCTAGTAAAGGTACATATTTATTCCCCCATTCTTTCATAATCAAAGTTTGTATAGGTTTTATCAAGTTATTTGGATATCCCCTATTGGAAAACATTTCAAATATACTGTTTAATTCCCTCTCCATAAACTCCCTAGTCGAGCACATACGTGCAGCTCGAATGCACTGGCCTTTAAAAATGTTCTTAAATATATGGGGTGGGTGACAACTGTTGTAATACAGGTAGTCATTCGAAAATGTTTTTTTCCTAAATATTTGGGATTGAAATCCACTCTCAGTGGTGGATATATATGTATCCAAATAAGCTATGCCCTGAGAATCCACATTGTAAGTGAATTTTAAGAATTCAGTTGTATTATTTAAATATTCAATAAATTCAGGTATCAAATGGGCTGGTCCTTTCCATAAGACAAATAGGTCGTCCAGATATCGACTGTAATAGGAAACATGCTTGTAATAAGTGCTTGGGAATACAAACAAGGATTCCCATTCGAGCATTACCACGTTGGCGAAGATTGGGGCACATGAGGCCCCCATGGCAACTCCTCTGTTTTGTCTGAATAATTCCCCCTGAAATTGCAGGTAATTATGTTCCAGGACCAACCTCATCATATCGACCAACAAATTGATTTTCTCATAACTCAACCCAGAATATCTCTTTAACCCATCAAAAAAGAAATCCAGGCCTTTCTCCTTAGGAATACAGGAGAAAAGGTCGATAACATCGATAGTTATGAAGGTTTGGTCGTGGTGCCAAATCATGGGAGTAAGCCTGCTTAAAAAATTCCAGGAATCTTTAATAAGATGTTCAGCGTTTTGATATACATGCTTAGTCCAAGAGTCAATGGTGACTCCGATATTGTATGTTTTGGACTTGGAACCGGAAATAATAGGTCTAAAGGGGGTCGGTTGACATTCTTGTGTATCTTCGGAATCCCTATAATTGTAGCCATCTTGGGAAATTCATTTCTCATAAACTCATAAGTCTCATTCGTAATCCTATTGTCGAGTAGAAATTCTTCAATGGCTAGGTCAATACGCTGGTAACCTATGTTGACCTGATTAAGGGACACTTCTTCATAGTTTCCGGATTCATGTAGAATGTTCAATATTTCCTGATTGTAATCAACAGTATTGAACAACACAATCCCTCCCCCTTTGTCCGGTTTCATGATCCTGAGATCTTTATTGCCCATGACTGTATTCAAACACTCTCTTTCTACCACTGTGAGATTATCCTGTATGTGGTCAGAAGATTGTGTTGCGTACTTCTTAATATTGTTGGAAAACCAATATATATCACTAGCAACCATTTTTTCATATTGGGCTACAATGGGATTGTATCCTGGAACATATGTACTTTTCCTTTTAAGTCTAGACTGGTGACCTTCTTCATGCTGTACCGTGTCATCTTCATGTTTAATGTCCTTAAATTGAAAAGCCAGGTTCATTCTCCTGGAAAGAAGTTTGATCTCCTTTATGGTGTCAAAAATGTTGAACTTGGAAATGGGGATAAATTTCATACCCCTACAAAATAAGGAACAAAATTCCTCTGAAACCGCCATATCAGTATAATTATAAACCTGCAGGCCTTTGTATGCATGAATAACGACAGGTTTACAATGTGGGATGGTAGGACAAGAGGGATAGTCATTGGAAATGGGCTGAGGTCCCCCAGAATCTGGTCTCCCTAGCCCCGCTTGGGAACCAGAACTTAATACCTTTTCCTGTACGTTTTGGGAGCAGGGTGAAATCGTCCCCCCTGAAAATTTTGTTCGCCGTCTACTCTCCATGTGTTATTTCTTTCCCTCCTGTGGGTCTCCTGTCCTTTATTAGATCTACTCATGTTACTCTTATACTGAGGCCATACATATGCTCTCTGCTGTTTATAGGCCGTGATGTCTCTATCAATTTTTCCTTTCTTTCTGTTGATTATAGTGTTTACTTTGTATTCCACTGTACTGAATTGTTTGTGATATAAATCACACCATAAATTAAAATGTTCATCCTGTAGTATTTCTTCATTAAGCTTGTCAATTTCATTTGTTAAATGTACCAGTTTTTCATCGTTACATGTAATTAATTTCTCTATATATAATGTACCAAACTGATCAAACAGTTTATTAAACTCTTGCACAACATTCTCAGTATATTCCAACCCCAGTGGTAATTTAAAAAATCTTAACCCCTTTGGTATAATTCCCAGCTCTATGCACTGTATTAGGTAAGAATTGTCAATTTTAATGCTTTTGGCTTGTAGAAGCCTCTTACCTAAGGCATATATTTTTTGCTTAATACTGCCTTCCTCAGATCTAATCGGGGTTGTAGTAGAACCAACACAATTTTCATTCTGTGTAAATACAACATCCCTGTTAATAAAATTATTAACATTGTACTGTTTAAAACCTTTTTCATTCACACCATAACAACTTTTCTTTTTATGAACATGTTGTAGATCTCTAGGGGTCGATCCTGTTTTTCTATAATTATTGTGAGAAACAGTACCTTTGTGTGACTTGACCCGCTGAGCCACAGAGGAATAAGTTTTCAGCACTTCTTTCCTTTTAGGTTTGGCTCCCAGTCTTTGAGATTCATCATCTAGGTGGAACAAACTGAAATCAAACGTACATTCAGCGTCCAGGGAAATATTTAAGTGATTATCCTCTACACTTGTTTCTTTCAAATTTAATCCGGTTGTCCGCCTGCAAGCTTCCCCTTCCATAAACGAACCTCTGGTATGGTGGGGTTGAGCATTAGGTATATCGATGGAACTGTTAATATGGCGATCAGAGTCCATACTGCAATTTCGCCTTATCCGATCCTTCACCTCGGTACTTTCGTCACTTCTGTTGCTGGCAAGTACATCTTTTCCTCCGTTACGGACTTTTTGCAACGTTTCATTGTCCAAATTGGTAAGGAACGAAAACTTGCTTACCATAGCCAACAGTTTGCTTACGTCGGCTTGTAAGGACGTGACCTCCGCCCTTAAAGAGACAAGCTCTTCACGATCAATGGGAACCGGCAATTCCTCGAGCACTTCAGCCATCTCCGAATATAACCAAGAACAAAAATAATTATATGAACAAACTCGTATCCCCACGATATGGCTTGGTACACGAAGAAATGCACAGTACCAGCAAGATATATCCAACAGCTTTATTAAATACGGAATCCACTCCACAAACTCAGTACTGTGAAAAGTACTGCAACCAGAATTCAAAACACACAAGGTTGAGCGCTTTCATCTGCAAAGCAGATTTCATCAGAACAAGGAGGCTCCCAATCATAGCTCTTAAATATCTAAATGGGCGCCAAAAATCAGTAAATTAATTAATAAATTAATTAATTGGATGTTCCCTCAATGTACACAGAAAATTGAATAGTTGTTAGTAAATGCACTATTACATAAAAATTATTTTATACCCCTAAAAATCTTATAAAAACTTGTAAAAATATATACAATATGGTAATATGGAATTGTATGTAAAAATATATATCTATATTTATAAAAATTACATAAAATTATATATATTTATATAAAATATATAAATATAATGTTCAGATATATCCTGAATTGTATAATGTCAAGTGGAGGTACCATAATAAATATTGATTATTAAATAATAATGTACTTAGAAATTCTCTAAATAACAAAAATACCAGAGTTGGTAACATACAACCTCCATTCAACTGTGATGCGTGCATGTACCATTATACATAATAAATAACCATTCTATGGTGCGAGTATTTGAGCCATTATACAACTTTACAAAAAATATTCCTAGTCTAAAAAACAATCATATTTGAATTATACATTAAATTATAATGAATATATAATAATAATGCAGTATATATATGAAAAAGGAACAAGTAAACACCAAAAATAACTACGCTAACTATCTAAAATAAGAAAGGGTTTGATACTAATATGGTCGTTTAGGCCAGGTTTGGTTGTTGCGTCACATATCATTTGCCATTTACTTTCAAGGAGAGATAAATAACCTTTCCAATTGCCACCTGCAGTAGTTGTATCAATGTGATCTATGATGCTAAACAGAAAGGAATGCTCACTACCCCTATCAATAATATGCCTACTTAACGCATTATTGGGGTCATTCTTCCTTATCCTATAAGTATGTTCGTAAATGCGAGTCTTGAGTCTCCTTTCTGTTTTGCCTATATAAAATGCATCACATCTCTCACAGGTGGCAACATAAACTAATCTAGATGTATTACAGTTGCCACCTTTGCTGTACAGGCAATTGTGCGTAATGTTGTTCAATTTCAAAACCTTACTAGTATTGATTAATCTACACTGCTTACAAGATCCACATTTCCTGGTATTTCCATTCATTGTAGCCACTCTATGCTTCAACTGAGACGTTTCTAACAACCTTTTGATGTTATAAGAAGTTTTGTAAACAAACGTGGGGGCATTCCCCACGACACTAATGGAATCATCAGATGTTCTAAAAAGATTCCAGTGTTTTAAAAGTATCTCCTTAAGGGTGTTGACGTATGGACTGTAAGTAAGGACACAAATACATCCTTCTTTAACTCTCTTCCTTTCTTGTATAATGAACGGTTTGCCTAGTAAAGGTACATATTTATTCCCCCATTCTTTCATAATCAAAGTTTGTATAGGTTTTATCAAGTTATTTGGATATCCCCTATTGGAAAACATTTCAAATATACTGTTTAATTCCCTCTCCATAAACTCCCTAGTCGAGCACATACGTGCAGCTCGAATGCACTGGCCTTTAAAAATGTTCTTAAATATATGGGGTGGGTGACAACTGTTGTAATACAGGTAGTCATTCGAAAATGTTTTTTTCCTAAATATTTGGGATTGAAATCCACTCTCAGTGGTGGATATATACGTATCCAAATAAGCTATGCCCTGAGAATCCACATTGTAAGTGAATTTTAAGAATTCAGTTGTATTATTTAAATATTCAATAAATTCAGGTATCAAATGGGCTGGTCCTTTCCATAAGACAAATAGGTCGTCCAGATATCGACTGTAATAGGAAACATGCTTGTAATAAGTGCTTGGGAATACAAACAAGGATTCCCATTCGAGCATTACCACGTTGGCGAAGATTGGGGCACATGAGGCCCCCATGGCAACTCCTCTGTTTTGTCTGAATAATTCCCCCTGAAATTGCAGGTAATTATGTTCCAGGACCAACCTCATCATATCGACCAACAAATTGATTTTCTCATAACTCAACCCAGAATATCTCTTTAACCCATCAAAAAAGAAATCCAGGCCTTTCTCCTTAGGAATACAGGAGAAAAGGTCGATAACATCGATAGTTATGAAGGTTTGGTCGTGGTGCCAAATCATGGGAGTAAGCCTGCTTAAAAAATTCCAGGAATCTTTAATAAGATGTTCAGCGTTTTGATATACATGCTTAGTCCAAGAGTCAATGGTGACTCCGATATTGTATGTTTTGGACTTGGAACCGGAAATAATAGGTCTAAAGGGGGGTCGGTTGACATTCTTGTGTATCTTCGGAATCCCTATAATTGTAGCCATCTTGGGAAATTCATTTCTCATAAACTCATAAGTCTCATTCGTAATCCTATTGTCGAGTAGAAATTCTTCAATGGCTAGGTCAATACGCTGGTAACCTATGTTGACCTGATTAAGGGACACTTCTTCATAGTTTCCGGATTCATGTAGAATGTTCAATATTTCCTGATTGTAATCAACAGTATTGAACAACACAATCCCTCCCCCTTTGTCCGGTTTCATGATCCTGAGATCTTTATTGCCCATGACTGTATTCAAACACTCTCTTTCTACCACTGTGAGATTATCCTGTATGTGGTCAGAAGATTGTGTTGCGTACTTCTTAATATTGTTGGAAAACCAATATATATCACTAGCAACCATTTTTTCATATTGGGCTACAATGGGATTGTATCCTGGAACATATGTGCTTTTCCTTTTAAGTCTAGACTGGTGACCTTCTTCGTGCTGTGCCGTGTCATCTTCATGTTCAATGTCCTTAAATTGAAAAGCCAGGTTCATTCTCCTGGAAAGAAGTTTGATCTCCTTTATGGTGTCAAAAATGTTGAACTTGGAAATGGGGATAGTCAGGTTTCCATGCACCAGTCCCTTAGCCTGGCACATCTCAGCCAACTGGCTCTTGACAGCTTGCCATACTCCTCTGCTGACATGCTTGCCTGCTCTCCCTGACTAACTAAGCTAACAAAAGAAATAAAACAATTGTGATCTGAACTCCGAATATTCACTGTGTGGCTGATTTAGAGTACAAAAACACCTTCAGTGATCACTGTACACAAGCTACAGGAATTCACTATCCACACCACTATAAGCCAATTGCCACCCAATTAATATGTGGTGTGGGTATCCCACCACTGCCAAACAATTAATATGTGACGCCCATGCACTGGCCCAGTAATCAAGGATCCTCAAACAGTCAGGGGCATCCACATTGGGAAGGATAAGAAATACACACACAGTAAAGTACAATTTCCCTTAAGAGCACACAGAGATCACAATCAGTCTGGGGCTGGTTTCTTCCTTTCTCGCCAGATCCCCAATAAGACTCCTCACTGGCACAGCTATAGAGTGGGGTCCTTAGCCAGGGTCCAAAGCCAAGTCCTCCTAGCACTCTCTTTATGCCCAACCTGTGCTCTGTGCCCCTGCCCAATTAGCTCACACACAAACACACACACACACACACACACACACACACACACACACACACACACATGCACACTTTGAGATATGATTTATATACAACCACACAGACATTCATGGGGAAGGTTGGCACAGGTTGACTAGCTGTGCCCCTTCTGCCGTCTGTCCAGGCTATAAGGTAGTAATCACTACCACCAGGACCCTTACATATCAGCTACTATATAGGCACTTACCAAAGGGTGTCCAATTATTACTGTGCAATATTATTACCCAAATGGTAAGTGTGACTGAGCAGCAAGGCTTATTTGGAGTGGCTTTGTACAGTATCACTATATACATGCAATGTACTCTAGAGCTTAAATTACCTCTACACAAAACAGCCACAGTTGAAAAGTTTAACATATTTAATAAATACAAGACAATACTTCTTACTACACAGTGCTAATCAAGAGTTCAAAGATCACAGGAGAATGCTTAAAATAATACAGTAGAATAGTCTGACATAAATATAGAAATCAGCTAGACTAAACTTATTATTTTCTATCTGTTTCTAGGAGAGGCACTAAAGTCTAAGATCTTACTTATACAGACAGTGCAAAGCAAGTGCCGGTGAGTGGTCAGTTCTGAAGACAAATGCAAAATGCTCTCCCTGTCTCTGAGAAAGTCCTTTAAATTGATAATACATCCTACTGACTCATTTTAGATTACATCATTCTTAACAATTCTCTGGTTTCCCAGGCTAACAGAAACTCTACATTAACATGTATTACTAAGATTGCACCTGGTCAGGAAACTACAGCAATCAAAGACATTATATATGTAAAATCTAGCAGTTAACTCTAGTCTCAAAACAATAGAAAGAATTTGCTGGTTCAGACAATATGACTCTGAGCCCTGAGATCAAAACAGTCATAAAATGCTTGACTTATCACCTTCTTACAGCAGAGTGCACTGTTGTTACATTTTTGCAGTTCAACATCCAATACAGTCTTTTCACATTTAAGATAACAAGGCTGTGACTTATATTACTATTTACAAATGACAGAATTATCTACAAAATTCTAGCTAGCTAGGCTGGTAGCCTTCACATATCTTCACAGCTTACTCCAATGCCATTAACATATACTACAGCAAATCTGAAACATTAGATGGAGGAACTATCTTACATCAAAAATACATAAAAAAATAATATGGCACTTAAAAAAATAAATACGTAAAACACAATTTTACAGAGAGCCCATTCTCTAAGTGCAATAATGCCCCCCCCCAGGGTGTGTGTTAATGTGCAATTAATGCCCTTCCAGAGGTGTAGTTAATTACACATTAACATACACTCGTCAGGCATTATTACTTGCTCAGACTTACTTGCAAAGGTTTGTTTGTGTCTTTCGGCTTTTCCCGGTTAGGGGTCACCACAGCGAAAGTCCGGTCCGCTAATGATTGGTAGTTGATTTTTACATGCTGAGTTACCAGCCCTGATGCACAACCTTCAACGAAGGTATGCCCATTCATGCATGCCTCCACGCCGAAGACGTTCTAGCTGAGAATTGAACCGGACAGCGTCTTACTTACTTGCAAAGGTCCATACCTTAAATGCTTCAGTTTTAGGTAAAATCCTTCCATGGGCCCTTATATTGGATTTGGTTGGTGAAACATTAGAAATATATTTTTTTTACTTTTAAACTGCATTTCCTTAGTGCCTACATGTATGCAGTTACTGCACAAGCTTGGGCTAAAGAACTTACTCTGCTCACCAGTGGTTAGCCCATAGTTACTCTATTCTGCTACTTTTGTTGGTTTAATTTTCTTTTATTAAATGCAGATATTCATAGGATCTTAAGATCATAGTAAATTCAAGGCAAGTGAATAACAAGACCATTTTCAGCTAGCTAATACCCATCCGCATGCTGTACTAACTTCTCGAGAAAGGCAAAGCAAGTCAATCCTGGAGTCAACTTACGAGCACCTATCTATTGACATTCAGGTTTAATTTGAAAGAGAAGAAGTTTGTTCCAGAGCTGGAGTAGGAGCTGGCCAATAAATATGTCTTTCTACCATATTTTATTTATGTCCTGGTGGAGATTTAAGTACATACTTCTGTTATTAGTGGAGCTATTTGAGATACTAGAGATCAAGGAGGATCGAGGCCCTATAGTAAACCAAGAAAAGAGATAGCACTTCAAGCCTTTCCTGGCCAGCAATCTTCTTATTCATGAACCTATGTGGCCTTTTAGGTTGCTTAATATATCTAAAAATGTACCTCCTGTGATAGGTATTTTACTCAATAATTTGTCTAGTTAGAACTACATGAAGAAAGAGATCATAACTTCTTTTTGCATGAATGACATGCAAATGTCTTTAGATATTAGAAGTATTTTCTGTCTACTGCTGCTGCATGGTGGTCAAGGGAGAGGGAATTATCAACCCATATTCCAAAATTCCTAACTATATTATCATTTTGGAGGAGGATAGTGGCTACACTATACACTGAGGAGGAGAGTTCCTTTCCAAATGTGACAATATTACACTTCTTTTGCATTTAATTTTAACACTCTTTATGTACAGTACTTGTTTATGACAGTTAGTTTGTGCTGTAATGAATTGGTGTCAGAAGGATTTGACAATAGTATTAAGTTTGCAGTTATCTGCAAAATGAGAGACCAAAGGTCTTAATTCCCACTCTAGAAAATGAAGAAACTGATGCAGAAAAGGAGGTATCCAATATGATGGAATATACTCCATTTGTTAATAATTATGTAGTGCATGGAGAGTGCTGATTGCACTCTGATATTCAGGAAAAGACAGACCAGTTAAGTGCCAGAATGGCAGGTGATCGGACCTTAACAAATGTGAAATTCCATTCAGGCTAGGTATGAAAAAGGTGATGACAATTAAAATAAGTATAATTATTTGATTTCTGATATAAAAATATAAGCTGACTTGTAATCAAGCTGTCACTGCTCTCACCCATCCTCATTGTATGAATGACAGTAAGTAGCACCTCCTTTGCTAGGATGAAAAAAAATAATACAAACTGGTTATTTATACAAAAATAATACTGCTAGTCTTGCTTTATTTTCTTTTTCTTCTAACTATATTGACCAACTGCCACATCCCAATTAACAAATCATGTTACTTTTGTCCTCACACTCCCACAGAAGCATCCAGTCTAAAAACAGCTAACAGTACAATAAACCCATTATTCCACTCTGACATCATTGACCTGTTAACTCTAAACTCTCTATGAACACAAAAAAGATAAAATTAAATAAACTCTCTCTCTCTCTCTCTCTCTATATATATATATATATATATATATATATATATATATATATATATATATGTGTGTGTGTGTGTGTGTGTGTGTGTGTGTGTGTGTGCGCGCATCTGGTTACAGTCAGAAACACCAAACACTGATAAGACAGAACATTGTTTTCAATGGAATTTTTGCCACCAGAATTTTTTATGGGATTGTGCTGCAGTGGGGGTAAGGGAATTTATATATAAGATGACCTGCAGCATTCCTTTGCAAAAAGTAGTGTCTGGAACAAATCTAAACTACTCTAAATCCAAATAAAACTATACCAATAGTATTTACACTTCTAACCCAAAAGAGTGTAGCAATTTAACAAAAACTGAGTTAGTACAAATTACAACGCTAATGGGAGTAATAACAGACCATACATTAAGATTTAATCATCACATCCAAAGTGCATTTCAAGAAAACCATAAACTTAGGGTTATCTATAAATTTAAACCATTCCTAACAGAATATACACTCAGGCCTATCTACTCCCTTAGGGAAACCTAAAGTAGTTTAATAACTTCCTCTACCTTTCCCTTCTCTCTCCTATCAGGTACACAGTGGTTCTGAATTTAAGATTTGCAGAAGTTGAGAAAAGCTTTGAAAATAGTCAATATTATCAATATTGTTTACATGTCATACAGATTGGTGCTGCAATGGCCCTGTGCAGTGCAATATAAAAGTAATGCATTAGGAAATACATTTCTGACTAAAAATGTCACCAAATAAATTGAGTAGTAGCCATAGTAATGCAACCTAAGTAACAGCAGAAAATGCATGCAACAAAGTTATTGAAGTGCAATTTATATTATACTACAGTCAGACTGGTTTATGTTGTCAGTGCATATGCTCCACAAGTTGGGTGTGCAATGGATGAGAAAGAAAAATGTTGGAGTGAATTGGATGACGTGGTGATGACTGTACCTAAGAGTGAGAGAGTGGTGATTGGAGCAGATTTCAATGTGCATGTTGGTGAAGGGAACAGAGGGGATGAGGAAGTGATGGGTAGGTATGGTGTTAAACAAAGGAATGCAGAAGGTTAGATGGTAGTGGATTTTGCTAAAAGGATGGACATGGCTGTGGTGAATACGTATTTTAACAAGAGGGAGGAGCATAGGGTGACATACAAGAGTGGAGGAAGATGCACACAGGTGGATTATATCTTATGTAGGAGGGCCAGTTTGAAGGAGATTGTACACTATAAAGTGGTGACCGGAGAAAGTGTAGTTAGGCAGCATAGGATGGTGGTTTGTAGGATGATGTTGGTGATCAAGAAGTGGAGGAGGAGTGTGAGGGCAGCACCAAGGATCAAATGGTGGAAATTGAAAAAAGGTAATTGTGAGATGGAGTTCAGGGATGAGTTAAGACAGGCACATAGTGGCAGTGAAGAGTTACCAAATAGCTGGGTAACTACAGCAGAGCTAGTAAGGGAGATGGCTAGAAAGGTGCTTGGTATCACATCAGGACAGAGGAAAAACAACAAGGAGACATGGTGGTGGAATGAGGAAGCACAGAAGAGTATACAGGCAAAGAGGTTGGCAAAGAAGAAATGGGACTGTCAGAGAGATGAAGAAAGTAGACAGGAGTATAAGAAGATGAGGTGCATGGCAAAGAGAGAGGTGGTGAAGGCTAAGGATAAGGCATATGAAGAGTTGTATGAAAGGTGGGACACTAAGGAGGGAGAAAAGGACCTGTACCAATTGGCTAGACAGAGGGACAGAGCTAGGAAAGATGTGCAGCAGGTAAAGGTGATAAAGGATAATGAGGGAAACATACTCACAAGCGAGGAGAGTGTGTTGAGGAGATGGAAAGAGTACTTTGAGGGGTTGATGAATGAAGAGAATGAGAGGGAGAGAAGGTTGGATGATGTAGGGATAGTGAATCATGAAGTACAATGGATTAGCAAGGAGGAAGTAAGGATAGCTATGAAGAGAATGAAGAATGGAAAGGCTGTTGGCCCAGATGACATACCTGTGGAAGCATGGAGGTGTTTAGGTGAAATGGCAGTGGAGTTTTTAACCAAATTGTTTAATGAAATCTTAGAAAGTGAGAGATGCCTGAGGAATGGATAAAAAGTGTTTTGGTACCGATTTTTAAGAATAAGGGTGATGTACAGAGCTGTAGTAACTACAGAGGGATTAAATTGATCAGTCACAGCATGAAGTTATGGGAAAGAGTAGTGGAAGCTAGGTTAAGAAGGGACGTGATGATTAGTGAACAGCAGTATGGTTTCATGTCGGGAAAGAGCACTAGAGATGCAATGTTTGCTCTGAGAGTGTTGATGGAGAAGTACAGAGAATGTCAGAAGGGGTTGCATTGTGTTTTTGTAGACTTAGAGAAAGCATATGACAGGGTGTCTAGAGAGGAGTTGTGGTATTGTATGAGGAAGTCAGGAGTGTCAGAGAAGTATGTAAGAGTGGTACAGGATATGTACGAGGGTAGTGTGACAGCGGTGAGGTCTGTGGTGGGAGTGACGGATGCGTTTAAGGTGGAGGTGGGGTTACATCAAGGATCAGCTCTGAGCCCTTTCTTATTTGCAATGGTGATGGACAGGTTGACAGACGAGATCAGACAGGAGTCCTCATGGACTATGATGTTTGCAGATGACATTGTGATCTGTAGTGAGAGTAGGGAACAGATGGAGGACACCCTGGGGAGATGGAGATATTCTCTATAGTGAAGAGGAACGAAGGTCAGCAGGACTACAACAGAATATATGTGTTTAAATGAGAGGGAGAATAGAGGAATGGTGAGGATGAAAGGAGTAGAGGTGGCGAAGGTAGATGAGTTTAAATACTTGGGGTCAATAATTCAGAGTAACGGTGAGTGTGGAAGAGAGGTGAAAAAGAGAGTACAGGCAGGATGGAGTGGGTGGAGAAGAGTGTCAGGAGTGACTTTTGACAGACGAGTACCTGTAAGAGTGAAAGGGAAGGTCTACAAGAGGGTAGTGAGACCAGCTATGTTGTATGGGTTGGAGATGGTGGCGTTGACAAAAAGGCAGGAGTTTGAGCTGGATGTGGCAGAGTTAAAGATGTTAAGATTTGCACTGGGTGTGATGAGGGTGGAAAGGATTAGGAATAAGTATATTAGAGGGTCAGCCCAGGTTGGAAGGTTTGGAGACAAAGCCAGAGAGGCAAGATTACGTTGGTTTGGACATGTGCTGAGGAGGGATGCTGAGTATATTGGGAAAAAGATGCAAAGGATGAAGCTACCAGGTAACAGGAAAAGAGGAAGGCCTAAGATAAGGTTTATGGATGCGATGAGAGAGGATATGCAGGTGGTTGGTGTGACAGAGTAAGATGGAGAGGACAGGAAGAAGTGGAAACAGGTGATCTGCTGTGGAGACCCCTAATGGGAACAGCCGAAAGAAGATGATGATGAGACTGGTTTACTTTACAAATAAGCCATTAAGGAGTTTGTCACTGTATGTGATATATCAACCCTTCCGATGTTTTCCAACTGTTATGCCCATGAAAAGTCTGCTTACCACAGTTAATATAATGTTTCTAAGATTAGAAGAATTATTAAATGCACATATATAAATATACATATATATATATATATATATATATATATATATATATATATATATATATATAGATCCATGTCAGATCCACGAAAAAACACATAACCTTCGACCGGATCACCGAGATGAGATCACCGACACAACATACCCCCGACAATGGTAAATATATGTATTACGGAACGGAATGTATTCCCGTGTCCACAATACAGTTACAAAACAAAAATAAACATGTGTATAGCAGGGGTCAAGCCCACCTACATAAATATACCAACTCCGAGATTGTACCACATTTCAGAAATGGGAATACATTCCATTTCCCACTACTCACCATTGTCGGGGATGTGTTGTGTCAGCGATCTCGTCTCGTGATCCGGTCGTCAGTTAAGTATGTCGTCGTGGAACTGATAGGTTCCCATATATATATATATATATATATATATATATATATATATATATATATATATATATATATATATATATATATATATATATACACACACACACACACACACACACACACACGCATATAAATATATATATATATATATATATATATATATATATATATATATATATATATATATATATATACACACATACATACATATACATACACACACATATACATATACACACACACACACACACACACACACACACACACACACACACACACACACACACACACACACACACACTTCTTATATAGTATTTTAATACAGAAGAAAGGTAGTACTTACTGAAGAACTCTGACCTCCTTGCCTGTTGCCTGCACCTCTGTCATCCACTAAGCCATTCATCCCACCTCTACCTCTGCAGGTCATCATACCTGTGGTGGTATTCCACTAAAGAGCAGGGGCTGCCCATCAATTAAGACAAGCGATCCCCTAACTGTATTCAGATGTCATTCTTTTCCATGTGCCACCACCAGCAGCACTGCCCAGGTTTTACAGATAAGATGTCTGCTGCAAGTGAAGGAGGCTTTTTCTGTCCATCTCCAACTAGCTTAGCATGTGACACTCGGCATTCACATCCAATCCCATACCTGCCAGATTGAAATAAAAATGAAGACGAAAGTATGATACTGAGACTAGTAGGGTATGAAACATACCCACTAAGGTGCAACATAATTCTGTCTGTCCCCTTATACCACGAGCAGGTTCGCACTGGATGTAGAAAACCAAGTGCATTCCCAGAATATTTCCACATGCACCTGAAGCATGCCATTAAGCTGAGTCTCAGAGAGCAAGTGTATGCATGCATGCACAATTTGCCTCTCATCATCAGCATTAGGGACTCAGCTATGCCAGTAAAAGCACCTACATACATGTGCTTTGGTGTGAGTCAGAGTTAAGCACAGCAATGCCTAATTTGCATAACATCTTAAAATGGAACAGACATTTATCAAACTTTTTTACAGTTCACCATTTTGACAGACTTTGGGTTTTGCATTTATATAAGACTGACACAAAGGGCAAATTAAATAAAATGGTTTACATCATGCACAGTTAGCTTAAAACTATTAGAAACATGCAATTATTAGTGAATTTCACTGCAGAATTTTCAGGATTAGCCTCTGAGTTATCGGTCTTTCTTTCGGCTTTTCCCAGTTAGGGGTCGCCACAGCAGAACTCTGGTCTGCTAATGATTGGCAGTGAATTTTTACGGTGTCAAGTTGCACACCCACTTCACACACCTACCTGCATATCTTTTCAAGTTTACTCAACCACGGGGAGGTCATGGAGACTCCACAAGAAGGCTCTCCAACCAAGAATCGAACCAGAGAACCTATTGCTGTGAGGTGACAACACTAACCACTACCCCAAAGCCTTTGCAAGAATGCTGTGTTTCTATGTGAAATTACTTGGGATGTGAAAAGTGTCATATTTACTATTGTCTTCATTTCCTTCGCATGTGTAAAGTTGATTACTGGTGACAGTTGTCCCAGGATCAAGATGCAGACTATGTAACTATAACTGAAGGAATAAATAACTGAGGAATTACTTCTCATTCAGTTCCTGCTCCTTCCAGAACTGCTTCATATTCCTACATTTTACTGTATATTGTCTTACACATAATGCAGGTGAAATGTATAACAGAAAGAACAACACAGTAAAGAAAAAAAATCCGACAGAGGGAATAAGTAAACCTCTCGTGTACATAAATAATTCTCTCTGATTTGTTATTGCTCAGTTCCTCATGGAAAGGCATGCCACAGAACTGACTGTACTCAGATGGGGTTAGGAATGTGTAATTATTTGCAAATGTATTTTTGGGGAAAATTGGTGCGGGATCATGAAGCAAGATAAAGGAGAGAAAACTTCACTTCTGAACAAAATCACACCGTCACAGATGCACTTAGGATGTATGGAAAATGTGTCCTTGAAAAAGGCAAGCCAAAGCAGGCAGAGCAAGCTAAGACCTGGAATCAAGTTGTGCCTGACATAAATGTTATAGGGAGAAGGAACTGCTCTTTGTCATGGTACAGGACAAGAGCTAATGTCATGGCGGGTCATTGCCCATAGCAACAATGCTGTTTGACATTCTACTCTTCATCTTGTAACATCTGCTGTTCTCTTTAAGCAGCAATGACTTTGATGCAATTGAAAATGGTTCAGGAATCATTTGAGGTGGTATTGACAGCAGTTCTTTCAGACATTTCCAACACCCACATATGGGCAATGAAGAAGGTTAATGTTCGGCTGGTAGTGTTAATTTCAGGCTAGGTGTACTTGCTAGGGAAAGCGTATACATATTACTGATACTCCATCAGCATCAGCTGGCGTGCCACCTCTGCAGATACTGAGCGGTAAGTCTGGACATCATACTTTTAATACTGAGTCATATACCTGTTACAGATCACATTAACCATTAGCCACATCATTACATATTTCTTAACAGGGTACTAGCAGAAACAATCACATGCTCTGCCACAGCACAGCAGGCTGATGTTGACAGCAAAATGGCTGTCGATTATGATGCCATTACCTTCATTCTTATGACATAGACTCAGGACAGAGTCACACAGTCGCAAAGTGCACTGGCAGTGCCCCATATGTCACACTAGGTGGATATTTCCATCATCAATGACACAGGCTCACAGAATGAGCATAATAAGGAAATGACATTACAAGGGGGAAACACCATGTACATCAACATCTGTTTCTAGTGCACAGCCTGAGCCCTTGATGAAGGGACAACCCATTCTGAGGTAGCAGTACCTACTGTTACACCTATACATAGGGGTGCCAAGCGAACATATCTTTCACAGTTAGCTGCAGAGAGACCCACAAGATCTTGTCTTCCATGCAGCAGATGTGCTGTGACATAGTTCCAGCTCAGGTTATTGCCATCAAAAATCAGGTAGACATGGTTAGAGTGTTACAGCGTATAGGTGAAGTAAGTCACAAGTACATGGGGCTGGTGAAGACCAGGAGCAATGCCATGCTGGTGTTAATGTGATGTATGGCTGAACATATATAATATACATGTCAGCCTCCATCCACAAGCTAGTAAGGACTTACCACATACACACTGGGGACACAGCTGAATGTAAATAACAAAGTGTCTGCATGCATGGTGAATAAGTAGGCCGTACACCACATTTTTCCCAAGAAAGTGCTGCAGGCATTGATGTGGATTTCCCAATATAGAAGGCAGTCAGGCCTCATCAGACTTCCACAGCACATGGCAAAACCTCTCAATAAATATCTAGGTTTCCCAACACTGTTAAATCGATGTCAAGAGACTCTCCTACATCAAGTAGACCCCATTATCAGAGGACCTCAACATCAAGCTCACTTGTCATTACTTGTTTATGATCTATGGGACCATCATCCACATTACCTTTAGGGAACATTCTGTCTGACACCTTACAAATGTAATAAAACTTTGAAAATCAATAACACAGAAGTTACTCAGCAAGATGTCAGTTTGAAAACATGGGGAATATGAATTCACATCACAGGAGCTTCAGAGAAAAAATGCTGCACTTACTTCTTGTAGTTGAAAGAAATGAAAGAAACAACAGAAAAAAGAGAACAGCAGCAACTATGACATATTTCATGATGGAAAATAAAATACATTTCCTTTAACAAGTAAATACAACTTAAATAACACAACAGTGAATTAATCAGGGTCAAGCTTTGAACGTTTCACATAACACCCGCTCCTTTACAATTCGTGCAAAGTTTACCAGTATAACTATCACTTGTGCAACTGAACAATGAACACTGTAAAAATGATGACATCAATTACCATACAATGAAATATTTTGTACATGGTATTTGGAGAAATGCATGATATACAGTGTAAGCTGATCACTCACCACATAACATACCCTACATTAATATCTCTTGCATCAAGTATTATCTTTGCAATTTTACACTATCACATAGTGAATGTTCTAACCCATAGCTGTGAACTAGATGGCACTGCTTCCTGTGAGCAGCCATGAATCATGCATGAGCCTGCGAGAGGGGTTGCTCTGCTGCTAGTGTTAGCTGGCCACCCTCTCTATCATCAAAATAAGTCCAAAGTACCTACTGCTCTTCCTGATTGTTTCAGGACATTAGTTGCCCTTCCCCTTAACATCCTTCCTTGCCATAATCTTATTCTCTTAAGTAATCCCACATTCTTCTCAATACTCCCTACTGGTGCACAATACCTTTCACCTCTGCACTTCCCACTCGTTTTTACATCCTCTATTCATCTCTCAACATATGACCTCTCTATCTTTTTGCCACCTTTCTTTTCTTCCTTTCACTAACAACCTCTTACCATACACCACTCTGCGATCAATCACCTACACCTACTCTTCCCCTTTTCTTTCAGCACCCACACAATCTCTCATCTGCATCTTGTCTCTCCAGCTCTCTTTCCCATCTCACCCTCTGACCTCTTCAGAATTACTATTTTTTCCAAATTCATCTCTATCCATTACACTAAAACAAAGACATCCTACTACTCTGACCCTACTCACATATATTTTCACTTTCTTTGACACACTTCTCTTGACCGGGGACATCCACCCCAATCCAGGACCACCTGCCACAACCTTTCACACAATCTCAACTCATACCTCTCCCCCTCACCTTCCCCTTTATACCAACATTCCCTCAACCAAATCACTAAAAATCTTCTCTGTTAATATTCAAAGCATGGTTAATAAGAGCATAATTTCACTCTTGGATTTCTAACACTACTTCACACATCCTTACCCTAACTGAAACCTGCCTTAAACCTCACATCCTTAATACAGAAATCATACCTCCTGGCTACATCTTTCACTCAGATAGAACCAACAAGAGGGGTGGGAGGCTTGCCATCCTCTACTCCGATCAACTTAACCTTTCCCCACTCTCTATCTCTGTTCCTAGCTTTACACCTGCAAAAATTCTTATTGTAAACTGTCACCTTAACTCTCACAAAAGATTTGTCTTAGTCTCTATATACATACCACCCCAGTGATAATATTTCTATGCTAGAGAACTTTCTCTCCTGGCTCACGCAATATGTCCCTTATGAAACTATTATACTTGGTGATGTTAACATAGACTGGTCTAAACTGTCTACCTCATCCCCTACTCACAGTCTCAACCTTCATGGATTTCACTAACGCATATCTACCCCTACTCGAACTAACAAAAACTCCTTAACTGGACCTATTCTTGACTGGATTCTTACCTCACATCCTACTCATTATCATAACCTTGGCATACTTCCTAACTCTTTAAGTGACCACTCCCCTACCTATATTCATAGATTCACCGAACATTCATCCAAAGATCATACATACAGAGTATGTCGAAACCTTACCCACTTTGGCCAAGATACATTTAACAGTAAAAATCCAAAAGAACAAGCCAGCACGTAAGAATCGCTCATAGACAAAAATATGTTTATTTAACAAACATACTGCATATAATGGCAATACACCATTATAAAAGCAAACCGGTTTCGGCTATCATAAAGCCTTTATCAATGCTACATGTTGAGACAGTTGAAAAACTCACCACCACATTAGTACCATATTTATAGTTCCCATTTAAAGGGGCATGCACCATAATTTAAAGGACACATGCCATATTGAGATACAGAAAAAATATATAGAAAAAACAACTCTGAGACAGACAAAATATATAACAATATAATACATGTAAATAATAAATAAGGAAAAGAATAATATCCTTCCCAATATATCTCAGTTGTTGTTTCAATAAATCATGATAAGTATGACTTAATATTATGTAAGGAAAACCTTATGGTGCATATGGAAAATATCCACTGAAATATATCCTGTATTTAAATTTATTTTTGTTTCAATAAATCATGATAAGTATGACTTAATATTATGTAAGGAAAACCTTATGGTGCATATGGAAAATATCCACTAAAATATATCCTGTATTTATGTTCATGAAACAAACATTGGTTTAATCATAAAATATAAACTATTCCAAAGTATTTAATCCAGGTCTAAATAAACCACCCAGTTTTATTATCCACATGTTTTCCATTTGATTAAGTTTCTGGTGCCATCCAGCTTTGAAACTAAAATAGTAGTGAATTCATTGTTTTGGATGATAATCCTCTTTGCTTGATTGTTATTAAAAGTAGGTGTTACTATTTTAGTAATTGACACGTCATGAAATGGTCACCAGGTGATGTATTTAAGCCTGGTTTACACTGTTTGTCTGTTTTGACTTCTGAGGAAGGAGGGTCAGTGTACCTTCCGAAAGCGTGTAGCTAAAGTTATTTGTTCAATAATAAAGTTCCTGGATTGGGTGCGGTTTCCAGCTCATCTTTGTTTTTTCAAGTTTGTAATATTTTCTTGGTTCGTTAATGTTCAAACATCTCTTCTCTCCAAACTAAAGCAAACATATAACAAAATAGCCTGATTTTCCTCCAATCTTCCATACAAATCATATCACTGCCTCACCCTTAAGACACTCCAATGGTCTGAATTCCCTAAACAACTACTTCTTTCTCAACTACATATTGCACACTCTATCCTGAATGATATTTCTGTCCCTCCATCTCTAATCTACTGGCCTACTATAACCCTCAACGCCACCTCCGTACTACCAGCAAACACCTCCTTGACATATACAAGCCCAATAAATACATTGGAAAGTCCCTTTATAAATACTCCATAGCCCATGCTTGGAACTTACTCCCTCTCAATATAAGAAGCACTTCTCAAAAATACCTGTTCAAACAAGAACTTAAACTCTGTCTACAAAAGACATGGCCTTGCCCTTGTCAACCCCCCACTTTCCTTATTCTTCCTAATTATTTACATAATTTCTTTTTCTTCATATACCCTATACCTTCTGTTACTTTTCCCTCTTTTTCCTATTTTTAAATGCAACAACAAAAAAAATAAATAAATAACAGGTTCTTGTATTACTGTTGACTCTTTGTACATTGGAATGACTTCATGTATGGCATGCCACTGAATTTCATACTCTGTTTTTTAATATGTAATATTTATAGATTTGTTACCTGTTGATAGACTTATGTTATGTCATGCTATTACTTGCTAGTAGACTTATGTTATCTGTTGATTATATCTTTGTAACTTTTGTAATAATTGTTAATTTTCTGGAGCTTTACTCCTTGGGTCTCCACTGAAAATGGACTAACCCGGTTAACAAATGTCAATAAATAAATCACTGATGGGAAAAACAGTAAAGGAAGCTACAGTACCACTATTGGTGACTGCTGTGGCAGTTGTGCATAATACTGATGCATGATCATATTATTCAGAATGCTACAGGCTGTAAAGATTCTGTATTTAGTAACAAGCTCAAACTAAAGGGCCTCCCTGACTCACCCAGGAAACTGAAATAGGCTTTGAACAGGCCAAATACAATGACTGTCTACATTTGGGATAGGGTGGTGTTAAAATGCTCCTTAGCAGCTCCCTGGGGGTCATGCTTCTCAACATCTAAGTATAAAAAAATCTGAGCAAAGCCAAAACTAATGAAGGAGCAAAGGCCCAAAGTCAGGGACTGTACTGCCTCCCCTGGCTGTGCATAGCAAGTATAATCTCCTAATCTGTAGCAAGATGTAGTGCAAAGTTTACTCACCACCACAGATAGTGTTAGCAGACAGTGACTCAATCGAAATGACACCCGTGGAGAACGTTAAATAGTTTAATTTCCAAACTGTGCAGATCTTAATACAAGAAATCATTCCAAATAGGTCAAATAATGATGCTTTGACACACTCCAGTGATAGACATGTGGCTGCAATGGAGTCTAACACACAACTGAAGAAAATTGGGGAGAAGGGAGGAGTTAATTAACAGAGCTAGGCTACAGGAAAACAGCTAGGACAAAATACAAAAAAGGCAATTTCTTAGCTGAACAACAAATACACACGCATGTGTAACATGACATTCCCCGCCTGAAATCTTTAGATTTCACCAAACAACAATAACAATAAACATTAAGTCCATAATATACTTGGAACCTCTTATCCTCTGGAACCTGAAAAACAAGAGGGAGGGGAGAACAAGAGGATAAATGCAAACATCATAATAAATTCTTGCTGTTGCCAACACCTCTAAAGACCTGGCAAGCAGTAATGGGAACAGATCAAAGTTCAGGTAGCAGAATCTTTCCATGTTTCCCATCTTCGTTTTTCTCTGAGGAGAGGAGTATCCCAATCCACATGTTCAGAAGTGAGCTGTCTTAATATTATCTTGCCCTGAATGGTAAAGGGTGCTATGAAGCCCAGTGGATCATAGATGCTGTTTACTAATGAGTCTTGCTTGACATTCCATAGCAGCCCAAGACTGCGTTGTGTGAGGGTAATATTAGACCCTAGTTCAAAGTTCTTTAGACTGTCAGCATGATCCTCAGAATGAAGGGCTCCATTTACCTTACACTGTTGGAGACTATCTTGTGAAGTCTGAGATTAGATACAGCCAGCATATCTTGAGTTCTGGCAAGGAGATTGATCACTTCTTCCTCTGTGGAAAAAGATTTAAGTCAGTCATCTACATAAAAGTTTGTTTCAACAAACTGACATGCATCAGACCTAAATTCCCTTTCACCCTCTTGGGCAGTTCTTCTCAATGCATATATTGCGACTGCAGGAGATGGGCTGTTATCGAAAACATGTACCTTAATCCAATAGTCTATGACCTTGTCGTTGACATCATTATTGCAGTACCACCAAAATCTGAGGTAGTTTCTGTTGTCTTCGCAAACAATGGAACATTTGCTGGATGTTGGCCATTACTACAATCAGTTCTTGTCTGAAACGGATCAAGACCCCAATTAGATTATTGTTCAGATTAGGCACAGAGAGGAGAAAGTCACTAAGAGAAACACCTTCATGGCGAGCACTTGAGTCAAAGACCACTCTGATTTGGTCTGGCTTACAAGGGTGTTACACACCAAAACATGTAAGGTACCAACATTCTTCCCCTTCCTTTAGGGGAGTTGCAGGTTCAGCATGATTTGTATCAAACATCTTCTGCATGAAGTCAACAAAGTGCTTTTTCATTGCAGATTTCCTATTTAGAGTGCATTCCAGTGAAATAAACCATGACTCTGCAAGCTGCTTATTGTTTGGCAATTTCATTCTTGGGGTGCAGAATGATAAGGGTGCCACCCAGCTGTTGGAGTTGTCCTGATAGAATTCTTCACTCATAATTTTCAAGAATTCCTTATCTTCCCTTGTGGCTGCCAACTGATCATCTTCACTAGTGGTATCAAACACCATAATGCCAAGAATATCATTCCAGGAGTCTAAGCCATAGTTGTAGTCTTTGATGACTTGCTGTGGCTTACCACTACTGCATAACATTTATTTTACACAGTAGTGATGAGAACAGGGTTCAAAACAAGTATTCTGTCCATTTGGAAGAACAGACATCTTGGAGGAAGTAACCCTGTTAGGTCTCCTGACCTTAGCTAAACAGATGTTACCTATGACCACCCTACCTATGTCCAGGCATTGGGCATAGGGAACATTGCTTGGGCAATTGATATATTCATGTACCTTGTGCACCCTCAGTATGTCTCTACCAAGCAGTATTGGAATTTCAGCATCTTTATCAAGGGATGGTATTTGGCCAGCTATGACCTTCAAGTGAGGGTGACGAGAAGCCACTTCTGAAGTAGGGATCTCTTGCCTATTGGTTGGAATCTGGTTGCACTCGATGAGAGTAGGAAATGGAATTTCTAGGTTGCCATTGAGATGAGCTACTATAAGACCGCTAACTCTCCTGCCAGAGTCTTCTGTAATGCCAGCATAAGTGCCTAGAGTTTAAGGCAGGGCATCCCCTGTTATGTAGAGCAGGTCAAAGAACTCTGATCTTCCAAGGGATCAATTACATTGCTCATTGAGAATAGTGTACAGTCTTACGGCCCTTTCAGGATGACCCTTGGGGTATACACAAACCAACCATATTTTGGAACAAGACTTGTCACTGAGTCCTTCTCCACAGACTTCAGTACATGTGGTGGCAACTGAAGTAGGAGCCACTGTTTGTTCTTCTTTGTTTTGCCTCGGGAGGGTTAACTGTGGATGGGGTAGAAGTATGCTGAAATGGATGAATTGCTTGTACATGATCATCACTGTCACATTCTATGCACCTGATAATGGCTTTACAGTCATAGGTTCATAGGTTCATAGGTTCATACTAGGCTATCTGCCCAAGGGCATTTACAAGCCTAGCCCAGAGTTTTTGTGGCTTTCGCCACCCCTTTAGTTTGAAGAAAACTATGCCCATTATTTTGCTGTGCCTCTGTCAAGCAGTGACACTGAGGTAATCCCTGGGGTATATCTTCGATCTCCCATCCATTGGTCAAGATTTCTCTTGAACACGGCCAGCGAGGTGCTCTGCCTCACATGTACCGGGATTTTGTTCCACAGCATAGGGAGTCTCTGGGTGATGAATCTGTCCCTCCAGCACGTCCTATTAATAACCGTGTCAAGGTTTAAGTCTCCCGCCCTTGTAGTTCTGAGGGATCTAGATTTTTTGAGGTGAAGCATGTTCATCAAATCTGGGTTTGACATGGCCTTGTATGTCAGGCACAGGTCACCTCTGAGCAAGCGGTAAGCGACTGAATAGAGCTGGAGTTCTTTCAGTCGGGCAGCATAATACATATTTTTGAGACCCTTTATCCTTTTGGTGAGGAACTTTTGGGGCCTTTCCAGCTGCTGCAGGTGTTGGGTCAGATACATTCCAAATGGGGCATTGTACTCAATCATTGGTCTGATGAGTGATGAGTACAGGGGGACGATGACCTCCCTTAATCTAGATGTGAATCCCTTCATGATCAGGTGGGCAATGTAGAAGGTCTTCCTAACTACTTTAGCAACGTGAGTGTCAAACGAAAGCTTACTGTCAACCTGGGTCCCCAGATCCCTGATAACTTCTTCTGTGCTCAGTGGATTGCCACCTATATGGTAGCTAGGGGTAACCTTGTTTTTCCTGAAGGGTATGACTATGCATTTCTTGGCGTTTAACTTTAGGCCATGGCTCTGGCACCAGTTATCCGCTTCTGTGAGCCCCTTCTGAAGAATATCTGTGTCAGATGTGTTTTCAACTATGGTGCCCAGTTTGCAGTCATCTGCAAACTTTGTCAGCCACAGCCCTCCTGTGTTTGCTTGTACTTCAGAAAAGTAGATGCCGAACAAGAGTGGGCCCAGGACTGAGCCCTGTGGGACACCACTTGTGACAGGCTTTGAGTCTGACATGGCGCCAGCAACTCTGACCCTGTGGGTTCTGTCACTTAGCCAGTTTGCAACCCATCTTGTGATGTATGGGTTTACATTTAAGCTGATGAGTTTTTCAATGATACCTGAGTGGGGTATTGTGTCGAAAGCCTTTGCCAGGCCGAGGTAGGCTGTATGGACTGCCTTTCCCTCATCAATGGCCTTGGTGACTGTTTCGAAAAAGTCAACCAAGTTTAAAAGGCATGATCTGCCTTTGACAAAGCCAAACTGGGTTGGATCCAAAGTCTGCAAGTTCCCTATGTCTTTATTTATGAGTTCCATTATGATCCTCTCCATGGCTTTGCAGATCAGGCTTGTCAAGCTGATGGGACGGTAATTTCCAGGGTCGATGGAGGCACCGCCTTTGTGAAGTGGGACCACAGTTGCCGTCGCCACTCCTTGGAGTGCGTATCCTGAGGTGAGGCTAAGATTAAACAGCTGTCCTAACTGCGGGTTTAATTCCTCATTGAGTTCGTGGAGCACACAGCCAGGGACACCATCCGGTCCCATGGATGCTGTGTTTTTTGCCTTAGAGAGAGCAGTTCTCACCTGGGCGTTAGAGATGTTTGGGGGGCTACAATCTTCTGGTATAGATATCTCTCCTTTTGGGGGGGGGGGTTTGCACTGAACCTGTCAGCCAGTATATTGGCAATGTCTGTAGGTTCAGTAATTTTCACATCATTTTGAACTAATTCTGAGCATATCTGGGAGTTTCCTCCCAGGTTTCTAACATAGCTAAGGAAGGCCTTATGATTGTCTTTTGAGTCCTTAGCGATTTTTCTCTCAAAATTTTCCTTGGATGATTTTATGAGAGCTCTTAGTTTTTTACTTATAATGATCAAATGTGTCTTACCTTTTAAGGATTTTGCTCTATCTTGTAGTAGCGTCCTCCTTTTGTTGTAGAGCTTGTTTATGGCTGGGGTCCACCAGACTGGACGCTTGCCTTTGGTACAAAGGGTCTTTGTTTTGTTTGGGATTGCCTGATCCATGCAGTCCTGTAGGTGCTGGTAGAAGGCATTTGTAAGTGATTCAGCGGCTTGAGTAATGTTTACCGCCAGCTCGGGGGCCTTAAAAGAGACCACACTAGTCTTTAGAAGTGTGAAGTCGGATTTTGAGAAATTCTTCACTGTGGTCTTTTTTATCTCAGGTGGGGGCAGGATGAGGACCTCCAGTGAGATTAGTTTATGATCTGATCTCACCAGTGAGGGGTATACTTCCGGTGTTGAACATTGTGATCCCATGTTCGTGATGATGAGATCAAGTATGTTTCCACCTCTTGTGAGGATGGTGACTAGTTGTTCCATGGCATTTGAGTTTATGAACTCCAGGAACCTTTGGGCTAGAGTGTTTGGGCTTGAGTAGTGATCCCAGTCTATATTAGGGTAGTTGAAGTCACCTAGTATGATGGTGTTTGGAGATACATTTATCCCCTCCAGTGTTTTCAGGAAGGCTATGTGAGCTTCCCGAGTTTGAGAGGGTGGCCTGTAACATGCTACAAATTGCAGAGCAGTCTTGCCTATGGTTACTTGCACTTGGATGGTCTCCGATGCATCGTGCGTTGCCACCAACCTTGAGGTATGGGTGTCCTTGATGAATATGGACACCCCCCTCCTTTCTTGGTGTTGTCCGGATTTTGGGGCCGGAACGCATGATATGAGGTAAAACCTGATAGTGCTGGGGTGCTCTCAGGAGCCTTGAACCAGGTTTCAGTCACAGCACAGACATCGATGTTCTCCATACTGAGAAGGGCCTCGAGTGCATGCATCTTGAGGTTGAGACTTCTGGCATTGAGTAGCATTACCCTTAGTTTTTTTCCTTTTTTGTGTTCTAGGGTGGTAGGTTTAGAATTTGAGCCTTGCCTAAAAAAGGCACTATGGGGGAGGCAAGAGCCTTTGCCAATATCCGGAAGCCCAGGGGTGACAGGTGCAAGCCGTCCCTTGCGAAGCAGCGTGGCTTGTCCAGCATGTCATCCCAGGCAGACATTGGATCCCCTTTGAATGACACCAGAGTTTAAGCCAATTATTAAAGTTGATCATCTTATCTCTGTATTGTGGCATCATTCTTGGTGAAGGTAGGATACTGCTCAAGGTCAGGGTCATACCTGCCTGGGCTACATATTCAGAGAGCTCCTCAATGTCTCTTTTCATGTAGTCCAAGGAGGTACGTCTCAGGTCGTTTACCCCAGCGTGGACAATGACTGAGTCGTACTTGTACCTGCTGTTGAGAGACCTGAGTGCATACGTTATGTGGCGGATTCTAGCACCCGACAGGCAGCTTACTGTGACCTTCTCCTTACTCAATCTGGTGAGCGGGACGTCAGTGTGTCTGACTATGGAGTCACCAATGACGAGTGTGTTTGGCATTGTGTTTGGCCTTAAGGGCTGTGACTGTTTGGCACACTGACTGTGTGTTCTATGTGTTGCATGTGTTGTGTCCTGAGGTGGTAGTTGTTTGGATGTCTGCTTTGGTGGCCTCTGCTGTTTTGGTAGATTTTTTATCAGAGCCTCCGAGTATGTCTTTGTGTGCTTATGTGTATGATTTGAAGTTGTGATGGTACTATGTGAGACTGGGTATGTGGTGTGTGTGGTTCCCTTCTCCTCCTGTCTGGTCTTGCCAGTCCTATGTTGAGAGAGCTCAGCCTCCAGTTTGGCTGTATAGTTGCATCTCTCGCATGTATTTGTGTTTTGTGGGAGAAGGAGAGGGTTATCTGTGTACATGAGGCAATTGTAACATTGCCTCAATATTCCCAGGTTCACCAGCTGAGCAGGAGAGGACACTAGCAACTGATCCCTCGACATGCTAGAAGGAATAGATAAAAAAAACTTAAAAAAGACTCCGGGGGGTGTGGCTGAACGAGGAAGGGGTTTTAGGCTGGTGGGGTACTATCTATAAAAAAAGTGCTATATCAAGATGAAAAATACTGTAGGAGCAAGTGCTAAGCTTTACAGATAGAGAATAGTCTACTTGGGAATCAAGTAGAGATGAACTTTTTAGTTATAGGATACGCTGGTTAGATCAGTAGTACAGTTCAAGGAAGGCTGTTTTAAGGGAAAATTTGAAGAGTGGACTTTAGGTAGCCCGAATAGTTTAACCTTGATTAACCGCCACTGCTCTTGTGTGCTCCTGTGGCAACTCCGCGCTAAATCGCGCTAAAGCGTGCTAACACGCGCTTTATAGCAGGGGGCTGGAAAAAACAGGAAATGACCCAAAATGGCCAATGAATTACTAGTTTCTGTCTCTAACCACTCCTCTGAGGACAAACAGGCAGCTCAGTACTCCCCACTCTCACTGGTGAGTAAAGAAACTTCCCTCTGGCCAATTACACAACTTCATGAATTAAGATTCCATCACTCTGCATCTACCAGACACTCCACCTGATCTGGTAGGTCTTTATAGTCTAGATCATCCATGCCGAGCAAGCAACTTATCAAAACCTGTGCTGATGCAGAAGCTGCTAAGATTCAAGCAGCCTTTGCAGAAAGGAAGGCTCAGTTAGAGGCAGAAGCTGCCCACAGAGAAGCAGAAAGAGAGGCCAAAGCTGCACACAGAAAAGCAGAAAGAAAAGCAGAAGCTGCACACAAGAAAGCAGAAAGAGAGGCAGAAGCTGCACACAGAAAAGCAGAAAGAGAGGCAGAAGTTGCATGCAGAGAAGCAAAGGCAGGCTGAAGCTATCCACAAAAGGGCTGAAATAGAGGCCTTAGAAAAACAGCATGAACATGCCATAACTATGGCAAGGTTAAGAGTTCTAGACCAGGCTGCTAGTGGGAGTGACAGACAGCATAAGTCCAGTGGACAAGGAGAGTTATCTTAAATGCATTACAGACTATGTGTTCAACCAAAGCAACAAGCATTCCATTTTATCTGATGCTCCCAAAGCCAGAGACACTTCCTCAGAACTTTTACTCTCAGTGACTACTGCTGCAGTACCTCTCAACCAAGGTAAGTACAACACACCTAGCCCTGCTCAAGCTAATCTACCATATTATGGAGGTAGTCACCAACCTTCTGTCAACCGAGCTTCTGCACCATTGCAAGCTCCTGCAGTTATGAACTCTCAGCCAGTTCCTCAGCTTGATGCCCATGCACCACCGCACATCCTAATGTCATTCAGCAATGGTGCCACTGTTAATGTGACCAACACTGTCCAACCAACAGCTCCTCATTTAAAGTCTGAAGACACAGAAGTGTCACAGGTTGTAAAGTACGTGCTTTGCAAAGATCTTATCAAAACTGGCTTCACATGGTTTGATGACAGACCTGAGAACTACAGAGGCTGGAAATCCACCTTTAAGTCTACAGTTGGTGATCTGGACATTACAGCTACCAAAGAACTAGATTTGCTCATGAGGTGGCTTGGTCACAGCTCCTCTGAACATATTAAGTGTCTCAAGGCAGTTCATATTGCTAACCCAGCTGTGGGTCTTAATGCTGCCTGGGAAAGACTGGAATGTAGCTTTGGCAGCCCTGAAGCCATTGAGGATGCTTTATTCAAGAGGCTGCAAAGTTTCCCAAAGATATCTGGCAAGGACAATCTAAAGTTTCAGGAGCTTAGTGACCTTCTTAATGAACTTCAGCTAGCCATGAAAGACATACACCTTCCAGACCTCAGTTATCTGGACACTGCTCATGGGGTTAACCTGATAGTTTCAAAACTCCCATATGATATCCAAGGAAAATGGACAACAGTTGGATCAAAGTACAATGAAGCAAACAGAGTCTCCTTTCCTCCATTTTACTTCTTCTGTGAATTCATCAGGAAAAATGCAGAGACAAAGAATGACTCAAGCGTCTCCTTTGGAAAGTCCCATGCTCCAGGTCCACCCTCTTCTAAACCTACAAACTTGTGCAGCTCATACAGAGACTACAGAGGTCCAGTCTCAGTTAAATGGAATGATGGCTCACCTACACCTTCTACAGTTCCCAACAAGGGTGATCAAAGTATGAAAATTGAAAACCCAACTCACCAATGCTCCATACATAATAAATGTCACCCACTCAGAAAATGTATTGGCTTCAGAAAAAAACCCTGCAAGAATGCAAGGAACTTCTGAAGAAATTTGGGGTATGCTTTAAATGCTGTGCTTCCACCGAGCATATTGCTAAGGACTGCTTTCTTGTGTGCAGCTTCTGCTTTTCTTTCTGCTTTTCTGTGTGCAGCTTTGGCCTCTCTTTCTGCTTCTCTGTGGGCAGCTTCTGCCTCTAACTGAGCCTTCCTTTCTGCAAAGGCTGCTTGAATCTTAGCAGCTTCTGCATCAGCACGGGCTTTGATAAGTTGCTTGCTCGGCATGGATGATCTAGACTATAAAGACCTACCAGATCAGGTGGAGTGTCTGGTAGATGCAGAGTGATGGAATCTTAATTCATGAAGTTGTGTAATTCTAACTTCAGCCTTAATCCTTGTTTGTAATGCCACGCTGTCCCTGTCAGGATTAAGTTTATCAAACCTCTTTAGTTCTTCTTGTGCTTACTCAGTGTTATGTCTCTGTAATAAATTGACATATTCTATGCATAGTTTCTGATAGCTTTGATAGGTAGCAATAAATTACTTGAGTGCCCCCTCTAATTGGAGTGCATCATAAGCAGGTTGAGAGAGAGTAGACACAGTTAACAGTCTTAGTCCATGAGTCAGCAAGATTGGATAACAAATCTTCTTTGTCAGTCTCATAATTTTGTTTTGTCTTCCATGTAAACTTAGAGATGCATTTTGCTGTTACACTTGGGTCACAGATTTGATCTTGGTCTGTAAGAAATTTTGCATCTTAGTGTGTATCAGCCTCTGCTGAAAGTGTAGTGCTTTGCTGAGACATTGTACTGGTAATAAAACAGTTAATGCTAAAATATTTTCCGGGACAGAGAAAAGTATCAAAATGTATCAATTCTGAGCTAGCTGGGTTTGCAGGGCCTTGGTTTGCAAGAAGCTAGGCAGTGCAGAGAAAGTCACTTTCAGTTTCACAATGCTGCAAGCATTTCTCAAGGAAGAATAAAACAGTTTCTCTGAAGATATATACAGTGCCCACAAGATATACATATATATAAAACACAATCCTTGCAAACAATCACTGCTGAAATGTTGACTTTCCAAAGAATTTGTCTGTGCAGAGAGTATCTTGCTGGCATGTACAGGCCCAAGTGAGCAAACAAATTCTTAGGACACGGGCCTACTCTCTAATTTTAAAGGCATTAGAAAATCTTTCAATAGCTGCCCTGTGCTCTTGGACGGTTCTGAAACTTCCATAACCTGCCAAATATATCTACACTTTGTAACTTGTGATTAAGCAAGTTCTTTGTGCAACAAAGAACTGTATAGGTAGAGGATGCAAACTTATTCTCAAATTGCACTTTCAAAACCACTCTACAGCACCCCACTGAATATTCCAAAGTGTTCAACACATTATTTGACTGTTCTGCCTCCCCTGGCTGTGCACGCCAAGTGTAATCTCCTAATCTGCAGCAAGATGTATTGAGAAGTTTACTCACCACCACAGATAGTGTTAGCAGACAGTGACTCAATCAAAATGACACCTGGAGAGACCCTTAAATAGATTAATTTCCAAATTGTGCAGATCTTAATACAAGAAATCATTCAAAATAGGTCAAATAATGATGATTTGACACACTCCACCAATAGACATGTGGCTGCAATGGAGTCTAACACACAACTGAAGAAAATGGGTGAGAAGGGAGGAGTTAACTAACATAGCTAGGCTACAGGAAAACAGCTAGGACAAAATATAAAAAAAGGCAATTTCTTAGCTGAACAACAAATACACAAGCACATGTAACATGACAGGGGCAAAATTTGAATATTGATCTTATAAACTTAGGAGGTTGTTAGAATAACCGGTTTTGCATTAGCTTGCATTTTCTGTAGGATATGAAGTCTGAAACTCACATATAAGTCACTATTTAGTGACTTCATTCTTCAGCAATGTGCCAGAAAACCACAAATTTTATGAGAAACAGACCAAAAATTTGTGGTAAAAATTGGACATTCTGTGAACATCTGGACAGTGGAGATGTATATGCTGTAGCTTATGAACTTGTTAGCCAAGGTTCACATGGTATGCCTACATCACCTGGAAAACAAAACAGGGAGAGGGCACATAGCAAAACAGGGGCTGATTACTCAGTACTACCCATGCTGCTATGAATCTACAGAAATAATTAAAGTTAACAGCATTAGAATAGCTTGCATTGGCTAACTGGGTGTCCTACCATGCAGGGAGAGTTAATTCATTGAATTGTATGCCAAATGTGAAAGCATGAGCACTGCCAAGATGCTGGGCTGACATGTGCTTTGTCACAGCTTGTGCTCAGAATAGCTCATTGCCTGTGCTAATGTATGACCTGAGCACATACTCACTGTGCTTAAGCATAGCAACTATGAACTACCCTTATGAGCACCATTTCCTTTCTAGTAATACTATCTTGAGATAATCTGCTTATGTTTGGGAATTTTTAATTTAACATATTTCTACATTTCTGCATTTGTTAATCTAGACTTATTTTGGTATAACCTTGGCCATCTTTGTTTTCCATTAGTCATGCTTAGAACTTTTACATTTTTCATAATATTATAACATAATAACATCACACGTGAATTTCTTTTAAATTATCAAATCTGTCATCTTATAACAGAGAAAAAGTTATGAGCTGTTTAATGCTCTTTATCATTTAGTCCACAGTTAGTCTCTCTGTCTTTTCTAGTACATTGTAAGGTTCTAAACATGTCATTAAATGAGATACTGCTTTCAGGCTTTTACAGGAAAACAAAAATGTTTTCTTTGACCCATGACTTCATAACAGAAGTGCCTTAGGATGTTTTTTTTTTTTTCGACCTCTCTTAAGTTTGAGGTTGGATACCAGATCAGGGGACAGCACCCTGCACAAGAACACCTAGCTACATCTCTGATCAAAAATATCATTTTACAACTACAGGCTTGTAAAAAGACAACCATCGCAGGGAGAAACAATGTATCTGCATAGTTCCCAGAGAAGACTTAATCAGTCCTGAATCATTTAGAACTACTAGATTATATGGACCAGCCCTCATGGGATTTATAACTTATATCTGGCAGCCTCAAATTTGCTTATAATAGTTATGGGGGGATACAGGAGGCATATGCACATTACTGGAGTGGAGGCATACCTCCCAGTTGTCCAGATTTTTGCACAGTGTCTACATTTTTGACTCATATTTTCAGACTGTTCCTGATAAAATTTTGTGGTTTTCTGCAAATCACTGAGGACTGAAGTTACTAAAGAATGATATACATTTCAGTTTCAGACATCATATCTTTCAAAAAATACATATTAATACAAGACACATTGCTCTAGCAACTCTCTGAGTTTATAAGAGCAATATTTAAACTCTGTCCCTGATTTTAGGCCTTTGTCTCCTGCATTATTTCTGGCTTTGTCCAGACTTCTTTCTCTTAGAGGGGAGAGGTATGAATGCAGGAGCTTTGTCGCATAGAAAAATCATTCAGTGATTATGTCATTGAAATACTCTTTGAAAAATGTATTTTAATTTGCGTGGTCTGCTCCTATGCTGTGCTGGATCCAAAGTCTTCTTAAAACACACAGTCAGTTTACTGCTGAATCAGAAACACAGAGCTTTGCATGACTCCATCTGTAGTCTGTTTAAAGCACCAAGCCTTTCAAATTGCACACTGATAAAGAAATATATTTTGCAGCTATAAGCACAGTTACAGATAACTTATTTTATAACAAATGACACATACTCTTTCTGTCAGATTGTAGCATATATTTACAAAGTTTTCCTTCATTACAGATATGAATGATGACTTCTACAAAATACCTCTCTCTCTGTCCCTTTCTCTCACATAACTGAATTACAATTGTTATATAGAGTGCTAGTCAGGCACATAGATTGTTATTTCCTCTTGGTGTGTTTTTCTGGCCTTCTGTGGGAAGTCACATAATGTCTGTTTTTAGACTTTTCTATTGTCCTGTCAGCAGTTCTGCTGATGTGAAAATGCACAAATGCACGCAATCAGAATAACAGAAATATGAAAGGAAACATCTGTCCTGTTCCTTCTGAAAAAACATCATGTATTGCTGAGTTTATAAAAAAGGATGTCTGTTAATATATATTTGTTCTGCAAACATGAGAAAATCATGTTATCCTGGCTTTCCAATATTGCTTTATTAGACTTTTTCTTTCTGATGCTGTGAAGAGAAGCCTGTCTGTTATACATACAGTACGAATGCACATTTTACATTGCTAAACTCTATACATATATTCATGCAAATTTTTTACTCTATGCTTTATCTTTCAGCATATTTACAACTGAGTTAGTTTCAGCCTTATACTGTAATAGATTTGCTGATTACCTGTCCTATGCCTAAGAAATAGTTGACTAAAATAATAAACTGCAGTAACTATATTAACCCTGATACATTAGCAGATAAAAACAGCAGCAAAGACTTAACAGCTCAAAAACAGATCCTAGAGGAACCTTACATCATTTTACTTTGCCAATAATGTCTGTGAATACTGCATGCAGAAATAATTGCATTAGTAATTATCACTAGTATTCTGTTGCTGTTGTCTATTTTATGCTATTTAAGTCACGAGGAGTGCATCACAAACAAAACCAGAGAAGATTTTCACAAAACGTGTTAGTGACTAGGATGATTGCATATCTTACTGACCTGTATAAGATGCTAGGAAGAAAAACAACATGAACTTGTTAAGCTGTCTTTGGTTCAGTTTCTTACATCTGGATTATATTTTATACTGCTTCAACTGCTTGATTAACTGCACTTGAAGACAATATTTGTACCACCATCAAGTTTACAATTTTATATATGAATGTGCATGTATGTGTATTAATGGCAATCTATCAGAAGTCTGGCATATCATCAGATAGGAACATTTTTTGGTCCCTTTTCTGTCATGTTACTGGCACACCACCCAAGTGTCCCATGCCCTTACCAGGTCTATCAGCCAATATCTGTAACTCCCAGGGTCTTACTCTGGTGTGTGCTGGAGCCAGTTGTAGATACTAAGGGTGCTCCAGGGGCTCATTCATCTCCACATCCATCTGGGGTTGTTTTTCTTGCATGCCCTACCTATAACCCTCCCTTGCAACAACATGGTTGTCTCCATGGGGCAGGTTTGTAGTAGTGGTGTTTCAGGGTATAATTCTGTATGTATGACAGCTCAGCCAGGTCCATCCCACATCCTCTTTGGACCATGCCCCCTGCCAATAACATTCCCAACCTCACCAGAGATGGTCACAGGAGGCACATACATTGCCCCTGTCCCCCCAGACGAGGCACACCCATCATTCCCTGTTCCTTTGCCAATCTCCTGAACAGCAAATCAAAAGTAGGTCTCCTGGGATGTAGTCAGGGATTTATCCCTCTGTGACACTGGAGCAGCAGCAGATAGGAAAATAAAGGCAAAACATTATAGAGCAATATAGAACTGGGTATAAAAAATAGCGACAGTTTGTAGTGAATTTCCAGTTAGTGGAATAAAAGAAGAACCTTGCAGTACTTAGATGATCAATTACTCAACACTTTTCTGTCTATCTCTAGTTTCATGCAGTTCCCTGAAATTTTGAACGGATGTCTTTTATATTAGTTGGAAGCTTTTCCACAGCAAGGGCACAGCCTATGGCAAAACATACCTACTCCACTCTTTACCATGGAGATTACCAATGTTACAATGGGAGGCAAGCAGTTTCAGCTATCAGATATTTATTTATGCTGACGTGTTCAGGAAAAGATTTCCTTGCTGAGAAAACTGTGACTAGTAAATAAAGTCAGAGTAGAAGATGATAGTTTTCACTATCAAGAGCCTGGGCAATAAAATGTGTGTGGTTAGCTACTGGTTCTACTTATAAACAATTACACAGAGATGAAAGCTAACAGAAATTTGGCTTACAATGAATTTAAACTGGGATATGGTGCTAACAGCATTCAGGGTGCATAGGAAGGAGGAGAGAAAGGGATATTGGGAATGGCAGTTGATATTTTGTAAATGATTACGAGCATGATAAAATAGCCCGGTGATGAATAAGAAAAGTAAGTGAGCATGTTGTCCCTCTTTCTGAAAGACTGGTAGACCATGGTAGTCAGGCCACTGGATGCATGAAAAAAAGATTTTTGAAAGTCTTGAATGAGGGTGCATAAAGGTGTAAGGTGGGGCTATACACTGACTGCTTGGTTTTTCCTGATATACTCTGATAAGGTGGCCCACACCCTGCCTTTTTTAAGTATAGGATACACATACTATTTACTAATTCTAGCAACATCCTTTTCATCAATGAATCTACAACTCGATGCAGGAATACATTTATAAAACAAGATGTGATGATATGACTTAGTGCCAGCTATACCAGAAGAAGTAGGGCAGTGGATATGTAACATATGCCAGCAGAGCTAGCTGGAGTTTTATAAAGAATTGTATGTCATTTGTATATCAAACTGATTTGTACAGGTGCTTGTGCTGAAAATGTATTTGTAAAACTGCTTGTGTTAAAAATGCACCAAAAGTGGGTTCTGCTGGATAGAAAAGAAATACACCAGTATGTCAGACTGTATTGTAACTGTTGAAATTAATATATTGCAACAGAGGATACTGGAAGAGAAGAGGTTAATCTCAGTCCAGCTAAAAAAGTCTGTAATTAAATTACCTGGTTTAGGCCATAAAGATTGTATTTTTCAGTGCTGATTGCAGGCAGAGACAAAATGTCTGTGAAAACCAGGACTAAGAATCATGCTGTATTGTCCTTAGGGGTGAACTAATTGCTACCCTGGAAGGGTAGAAGTTTTTGAAATGGTTTTATAGCTTCCAGATGCTATAACACACCTTGGCAAAGCTCTGTATGTGTGCATTATGACACATGTGCTAGATTCTGGTTCATTTTCTAGAAGAGAAGATATTTTGGGAACCAGAGTCAGATGACCAGATGTATGTGATGTCATTCTGTAATCCAACACTGAAATGATGTTTTACTACTAGATGAGACAGAAGTCTCAGAGCAGGCTATTTTTGAAACCTGACAAAGAAGGATCACTCACCCACTTCATCTTGCCTTGCTTTAGAAAGTAACCAGGCAATAGTAATTCTTTATCAGTCAGAAAATTATAGTGCAATTAGTTAAGTATTGTTTTTCTGTATCTGTGTGAATCTTTCCATCTGCATAATTTTTAATATTTCCTGTGATTGAAACTCTGGTGTTTATTGTAAATAGATATTTAGTATTTTCATGTTTTTATCTATTATTATTAAATATATTTAAACTTTTCAATTGTGGCTTGTCTTTTAGAGAATATTTTAACCTTTGAGAGTACTTATATTTATTTGGTGACATTGGGGTCGCTCCCCAAAGCCTTGCTGCATTGGTTAAACACTACCATTTGTATTAGCATTAATTTTACTCAGTATAATTGGGTACCCTTGTAACAGCCTCAGAGTAGCTGCCTTTGGAGTGTTCTGGTTGCAGTATCTACCTTATAGTCTGGGCAGAGGGGGCATAGTTGGCAAATCTGTGCCAGCCTTTCCCAGGAATGTGTGCGTGGGTGTGTGGATGAGTGTGCGTGTAGGTTTGTGTGTGCGAAAATCAAATCTCAAAGTGTGTGTTTCAGCTACTTAGAGCAGGGATACGGAGCACTAGTTTCACAGAGAGAGTGGTGGAGGACTTGGCTTGGAACACTCGACTGAGGACTCAACTCTACAGCTGTGGACAGTGTAGAGTCTTGTTTAGGGCCTGGTGAGAGAAGGGGAAACCCAGCCCTAAGATGAGAGTGTGTTCCCTGTATGCTCTTAAGGGAAATTGTGCTTGGTGAAGAGAGATGCATCTGGAAATACTGTGTATATCTATTTTTGTTTTATTTTGTTCCTTAACCAGTGTTAGAGTTGAGGACTGAGGCTCTTTGATTACTGGCCCAGAGGTGGGATGTCATACAGCTTAATAAAAATAACACAATATTAATAATTGTTTTTACAGAACTAAAGAAAATTAAACGCAAGTGAGGTCTAAATGGCAAGGTAGCTGATGAGGTCTCACATTTTATGTATTTAAGCATAATTTTTTCTAGCAATTGCATGTAGATTCATAAAAATATATGTTTAGAACAAAACAAACAAACCCTACAATGTCATTAAAAAAGGAAGCAAGACTAGGAGGGACCATCATTATTCCTTTGATAAAGATACCTAAAGGCTCTTTCCATACTCTCTTATGTTGCTGAAAATTAGTATGAAGGAAAGGAAAAGAACTAATGAACCAGATAATCACTATTTTAAGGTATGCCTTTAAACTATGATTCTCATTACCAGAAATACATATAAGTTAATGTTTCATTGTTATAGAGGAGGGGCGTGTTGATGTCCAAATATTAGAGAGTTGGATATGGATAATGTGTAAGAGAATGAAGTACTAAAACAAGTTTGGGAGACAAAACTATATTGATAAAAAACAGGATAAGACAGAACACAGTAGTAAAGGATGTTCAGAGGAATTAGAATGCATGTCGATTTAGATATATGCAAAGATACTTGGACAGTAATATACAATTAAGTAAGAATTATATACCATATAGAAGGCAGATAATGAGATTATAGCAATGCCAAAAGAAGAAAGAGGAGATTAGGGCATTGCGCAATTCTAGATTTTACGCAGAGGTCTTAAATGTGAATAAAAATATGAATTATCTTGCAAACATTAAAACAAAGTCTTAGAGGAATTTCTGCATTAGGTGTAAAGTTACATCTACTGAGGCAATGTCTGGATTAAGAGGAACAGAAAAGATGCTGAAGAGGACTGTCATCCATGTGGCAAACATTCAAGGGAGTACTTACGCATATTACAGCAGAATCAGACTGCGCACTGTATGATCATATAACACATTATATACTGAGATAGAGTTTTAGTTCCAGTTACACAAATGTACTTAGCAATGATACAGGCCTTGTTGAATTATTTGTCACCTGAGGCTCTCATATGTAAAATGACTCACATTAGCTCTTCTTACAATGAGAAAAATAAGAAGCAAGATTTAAAGAAAGAACATTAAGATATGGAACTGTATATGATTTGTAAAATGTATCTGGTTATGACAAGAATTTTTGGCAGTAAAATTTAAACTTATTAAAATACTTGAACTAAGTTAGTCCTGCAGTATGTATATCTGATGTTACTATGAGTAATGATGCCTAGTTTGTGTGAGAGGTTTGTCTACAGATCCAATAAATACCTAAACCTCTCCCATATAGACATTTCTATAGTAATAGGTAATGGCTGCCAGCAAGCATGTAGTAGTTTATGCACTACCTCAGGGTGCCTAGTAGGGAGGCAACAGATGGAGCAGAAACAGAGACAGGACCCATATTTTATCTAGAGATGGCAGAAGGCATTCATTTTGTGATGTTATAGAATTTGATGGTCTCTTGTCCTTTGGGGGGAAGCTGTATGCTATGTAAAGAGGCAGAGATGCAGTGCAAAGAGTACAAAAACAGTGCATCACAATATATTAAAGCACAAACCAGTAGATGTATGATGCATATAAGAGATCAGTAAAAATATTTACAGGACAATGCAAAACAGTGCAATTCTAAAATATTGTACAATACGGTTCTGCTCACTATAACTCAATACAGTACAGTCAAGTACAGCATAATGCCATACAGTTTTTTTAGAATCAGCTGAAGAGCAGGCATGGATGCAGAAGAGTTCAGTTTTGGACAACTTTAGACAATATAATGCAACACAACATATTCTGATGCCATTTAATTCAGTAGTACTCAATGTGGTTCAGTCTAGTTACAGTCCACTACAGCTCAATGTAGCACAGTCCTTTAAGTATCAGCTGAACAGCAGGTACAGATGCTGAAGCACAATAACCCAAGAGAACATGAGGAGGATACACTATAGGAGTGCCTGAGCAGCAGGTAGAAATAATACAATATGCAAACACACGTTCACATTAAACCACAAGAGGACACAAGTGAAAAAAGTCAATAAAGGTTAGCACTTCTGTGTAACAAATAGTAATTCAAGCCAGAAACAAAAAACATACGAGTCCCATCTCTCATCAATAGGGAATCATCCAGATGAGTTTTAAGATGCAAAAGCAGCACTAGAGCAATCTAAGGTATAAAATAAGTACATGAAGGTTATATCCCAGATTCAGAGGAAGTGTTTAAGTTGTATTTTTTAGCAGAGTGCAATGCAGCTTGGGTGTGTCAGTCAATAACAACAGAGTGAAAGAATCCACAAACACAGGTTTAAAGGAGATCAGAAGAGTACAAAGGCCAACATGAGTTACTACTGCTATGCAACAAATTCATACCAGGAACAACAGTAGTAGGTGTCACTTCTCTTATTGGTGGAACCAGCTAGACCAGCCTCAGATGCCAAATTGCAAAATTATCACAGCAAAAGGCATGCTTTTATTTCACTTTGGGGACCAGACTTTGCATCCTTATTAGCATTTTTAATATGTAAATAAGTGCAAAAAGGCATGCTTTTATTTTCCTTTGGGGACCAGACTTTGCATCCATATTAGCATTTTTAATGTATAAATAAGTGCAAAAAGGTTATTTTGAAGAAGTGTTGCAATGTTCAGGTCAAATACTGTATCAAGAGCTCAGAACAGGTTGGTCATGTTACAGTCCAGCATAAGTGGCTACTAACACAAGTCTAAATCGAACCACAAGAGTACGCATGCCAATAAATGTTAGCACTGCTATAGAACCAATAGGAATTCAAGCCAGAAACAACAATAGTTGTAGTCCTATCTATCACTGTGGAAATCCAGCAAGACCAGTTTCATATGCAAAACTTACTACATCATAAGACTAGGCTTTAAATCAGCATTAGAACACTGTGATGCATAAAATAAGTACAAAACAATTATTCCCAGTTGCTGCAGGACTGTTTCTTGAGATACATTCAGTAGCAGAACGCAAGGTTTACTGGTCATGTCACAGCCCAGTATAATAGAGTAGAGGTCACCCCGAACATGATAAGTGTAAAGCAGGCCATAGGAGTACACAGGCCAATAAAAGTTAGTAATGCTGTGCAACCAATAGTATTTCAAGGCAAAGCTAAATTAATTTCGGATGCAGCACTACCTACCACATCACAACATAAGACTCAAAATCAGCATTTGCTCACTATAATATAATAAAATAAGTACAGAAGATTATTTATGCATGTTGTGGTACTGTTTTTCCAGTCAAATCTGGTAGCAGAGTTTAGGGAAGGCTTGTCATATTGCAGGCCAGCATATCAGAACTTAAGTTTATGTTTGAGTGAGATCTACAGTCTATTTGCATCTACTGGCTGAAAAGTACAAATCAAAAGATAAGAATGTACTTAGAAGCAGACGTTCATAAAAAAGCACTAAACTGATGAGTTATGTCCATGAAGATGAAGTCTTTGTATGTGAGTACAGTTAAGGTTCTACTCTGATCCCACATATAACAGAGATTTGTTTGTGTCATAATTCACGGTCTTTAGTCATGTTTTTCTTCTGTAAAGTTATGCTGATGTGTTGCAAGCTTGATCATACAGGCAGTATCAGCTTATGAAACTTAATAAAAAATGGAAGTTTCTTTGAGCAACATAAAGGATCACATTTGTTTTGTAAGCTGAGGAACATAATATACATGTGAAAACTGCACTTGAGAAACCATCTATATCTGCTGTGATCGAATACAGTGAGTAACCCTTACATTTACTTTAACCTTCACATGTGGTGACAGAACAAAGCGGTTCTTCCAGATCCTGAGATGCCTGTTGCCACCTCATCTAGGTGTTCTACACAAGTGTACTCATAGTCATCTAAAAGACTATATTACAAAACAATGAAACCTTCTCTTGAAATATCAGGAATGTGGTCTGGTTTATGCTAAAGGCCTGGTGGTTTGACCAGACCATTTAATTTAGAAAGCTGTACTAAAACTTTAAAGTAGCAAAATTATGACTTATTGCCTTATAACTTCTAAGTGAAAAAAATAAATATGTAAGTTTTCAAAATATGTGATATAGGACCAAATACAGGGATCTCTTAATATAATAAATTATATAATCTTATATATCCAAATATTATGCCTAACTGGTATATTATGTTCAAAGTTATAAGGAACATAAAATTTGTAACCAGTTCAAAATAGCTCCATTTTTTTCTACTTTCTAGGTTGCTTAATTCTTCACTGCGCTTGCTGCATTGAGATAGATTTGGGTTACTTATTAAAACTTTTGAATAATTTAAGATGCTTGATTTTGTTGTCAAGATATAACAGATGGTAGCCAAATACTGATTTGTTACCAGACAAGGTGGACAAAAGCTCATTTTTCATACTCATCCACCTTTGAGCTCTCTTATCATGCCAGGCAGTGATAATATTCATCTCGGACAATTAAAAGAAGTCCAATAACTGCACTTTCAATTTTAATAAACCTTTGCTAAGTCAATTGCTCACCTGCTATATGATGTGAAAAAATGCTTATTTTCTACTCAGCACCTTACTTCTACCTTCCTGAACTATAGCATGTGAGGGTGAAACATATTTGGTCTTCAAGTCTGTTAGCATGTTGCCATTAAGTTGCTCATCAGTGTGCAAGGCTAGCTATAGTTCCTTAGAGAACATGTGTATTACGTTGGGAATGCCAGTCAGAAATTCAGTCACAACTTCAGTCACATAAGGAGGCTTTTCATATGACTACTCAAGTTATATTTCTTCAAAGAATGCTTCGTAGATAGATGGCACATTGAAAAAACATTCTTTAAAGATAAAAAAGCCAAGTCCCAGCCCCCCCCCCCATTATGAGGGACTTTGCTTTTGTCCTCCATATTCTATAGATAGATAGGTACACAGATAGATGGATAGACAGATAGATAGACAGATACATAGATAGATAGATGATAGATAGATAGATAGATAGATAGATAGATAGATAGATAGATAGATAGAAAGAAAGATAGATAGATAGATAGATAGATAGATAGATAGATAGATAGATAGAAAGAGAGACAGATAAAGAGATAGAGAGATTGATGGATAGACAGATAGATAGACAGAGAGATAAATAGATAGATAGATAGATAGATAGATAGATAGATAGATAGATAGATAGATAGATAGATAGACAGACAGATAGATAGATAGATAGATAGATAGATAGATAGATAGATAGATAGATAGATAGATAGATAGATAGATAGATAGATTGATTGATTGACAAGATGGTTGCCTAACAGTGTGTGTGTGGGGGGGGGGTGCAAAACTATAAACAGCACAACTTGTACAACTCTCAGTTGTTTGAACAATTTATTATCAAATGATAATGCTGAATAGTAAATTCATAGAAAAACATTTGCCCTTTTACCCCATTGGTGTGTCACACTGGAGTCTGTATATATAAGTACAAAGGTGTAAGGGACATTCATCTATAAAAATAACCTAAGTTAAGGTTTACTGGAAGTGGTTTCTTGGTTCCAGCATCCCCTGGATGTTTTTTCAGCAAATTAACATTATTCCTTGCATAAACAGTAGTTGTGCTTAAAGAAATCATTAGAACCCAAAAAGTACCATAAAAGGAAAAGAAAAAAAAAACAAATCATTCAAATGGTAACCTGCTATATCTGACTGATACCCAACAAAAATACAGAAACAGAAGTGAATCAAAATTTAAAACATGACCAACAAATAAAAAACAAAACACCATCAACACCTCAACTAAAAAACAAACGTAAAATGCATTAAACCATAATTTGATTGAAAGTTAACCAGAAAATACTTAGCAAAAGAAAGAAAATAACACTTCATTTTTGGAAAAACAAAACACTGAACACTAAGAAGATGATATAAAAACATGCTTGATAAACAAAAACAAAACAAAAATTGGTACAGCAAATAAAAAAAAAAAGGAAAGAAAAAAGCCTCATTCAACTGTAGAGAAGCATGTAAGGAATTAGTCATCAACAACTGAAACAATAATTATTGCCCATGAAAGTAATACGCAATAATAGTCAATGTATGAAAAGTTCTTCACCTAAGAAGGCATGGTGGAGTATGTATCCATAAAAACCTCTTATTTTTCTTTAGTCTTTTCTTTGCCTAGAAACATTATAACTTAAGTTGTATTTCATTTTTTCATTGACTGCTGATCAGTTCCTTCTACTATGACCTGAAGAGTAGCTTTGATCCAAACTGAATTCAAAAGCCTACGGAAGACATATTCCTGGAATGCTCTAACTAACTTTTTCATCTTCCTGCTCCTGCCATAGGGAATTATACTGCTGAATAAAAACACACTTATCCTACATTGATTTTATTTTCCATCTTGGCGAACCGAAACAGCTAGCATGTAGACAACTTTCTAGTAATATATACTAACCGTATAGTATCAAAATGATAGCAGAGGAGTTTTGAGGTGATCACACAGTATCATGGATGCGTGAGTAAGAAAGAGAAGAACGGTGTTAACTAGAGTAGCAAACTATTGATGGATCAGAGCAGGTGATGCCCACTGAAAAGTTTAAAATCTATGCATCACTTCAGTCCAGAATAAAGAGATATCAGAATGCTGTCATCAGTAGTGGTCTGTGGTTAATAAAATACAGGAGACTAGTGGGGATAACCTTACTGATATTATTTGCTGAACACAGGAAATGGCATGTAACCCTGGAACTATTTCTTGCTGCTGTGCAGTACAGGGCCATGTAACAGCAATGCCCGAATCTGCCTGAAGTAAATGTTCTGTTTGATTTTCCTGATTATTCCTGCTCTGTGTCCTTTGCATGCTTATACTTAGGTAGAACAATCATGTTGAATGTGATTCTGACCTACTATGCCATCTACTTCTTGTGGTATTAATGCAACAGATAGAGGGATTATAAGCCTAGAAGAAGCCTGTCCAGTGATATGGTAATGGATTTTACTTTTGGAGGTCAAACACTTGCTCAGCTAACACAAGGACTGCTGCTGCCTTCTGTAGCAAACAGTGCTGCTACAGGCAATCTGCTCTGAAAGTGCAGAGTAGTGAGTCTGCTGGGAATTCACAGACTGATTACTTCGAGATTCATTTCCTCTGCAGTTCACCTATTATTCCCAAGTGAAATCTAGAGTGTAAGATCATTTTTTTAATCGGCTTGGTTAAAGATTATATGATAAACAAGAAGAGAAAGATTGTAAGTGACACTTTTTCCTTCCACACCGCCTGACTTTGTCCAAGTTACCAACAAACTGACTTTTTTGCTTAAATCTGAAATTGCTGTAGTCAGAGCATGCATTTTTCATTGATATATTCAGTTTCTTAAATGAGTCATACAAAAGGTGACCTAGCTAGTAATAGTTGACAAAACATAATGCATATTGTTGAGTGGATTTCTACAGTTGGGTAGTATAGTATTAGAGGTGGAAGGCACCTGACTTACCTGGATTAAATGTACTTATTGTGATTACACTCTTACTATCGAGCTCGTTAACATTTCTGAATTGCTGGCTTGGCCAATATTCATGTTTTCAGTCCCTAATAAAATATATTGATGTTTCACTTTTATAACTCCTTATTTCTGCTCATCTTCTGATTTACTCTTTTGCTACCACTGTTGCATTTTTGTGATCTGTCATGTAGAAACATCTGAATGCTATAGACATGCTCAGTCTATGCACATACAATGAGTACATTTATTTATTGATTTATAGTACATTTCTGGGTTTTGATCAAAGTAATTAGTTTAATTGTTATGCTGCACTAGTTCAAAAATAATCTTTACAGTCTTGCTGTCATTTTTATATATCTATTTTTAAGTTTCTGATTTCAAATTGAATTAATTGCCTTAATTGTATACAACAGTCTCTGTTTTCTACATGAATATAAAGATCAGGTCTTTGCCTCTCTGCTGTCATGCGTTAGTTAATGCTATTAAATACAACCCTTTGTTTTGTTGCTGCATCTAATCTCAGTGCACAGTACTAATAATGATTAAGTACCACCTATCGTTACAGCATCCCGCAGAGCAAAACCTCTTATATTTACATGCTAACTGTCACGGAGTCATTCAGCTGTGTCCAACACAACTTATTAGCTATTTCTGGGAAAACGTCAAATAACTGCTGAGTAGAAAATACACCAGAGTGCAGTGTTTGCTTGCATTTTCTTATTTATTGTTTGTTTGTTTGATATCTAGTTATATGGACTGAGCTAAAGGGAACTTCTTTCATGGCTTAGGCCAATACAACAAAACACAACAACATGCAAATTAATATGTTAGACATAGTAAGTTACAGCAAAGCTACAGTCTCCTAGGAATTTATGCTGGCATTCTGCTCTCATTCTAATCAGAAATCTACGCAGCAGTTAAATATAGATGAAGTGCTAAAATAATATTCATGCAGAGAAAAAAATATATACTATACACAAATAGAAGGCTCCACTACATGTTAGCATGTATTAAAATTATCATGTCAAGATGTTTGTAAATGAAATATAATGATGTTTACAGGGGAAAAGTGAATGAAATTAGGAGACATTAGTGATGACAGAAGGACAGAAAATAAAGACAGATCTAAGGACAATGAAAAACAAGAAGAAGGTTGACATAGACTAATAACGGACAGAGTATATATTTACAAGTTTAAGGTGTAGGATCATGGACAGCAGGTCCATAACACAGATGACCCATCTCCATTTTTGTATACAGAAAGAGCTTCTCCTTCACCATTTTTAGTTACAAAATGACCGTGAGCTGAGGAAGAAGGCAGACAATCAGGCTCTGTCACTAAGATGTAGTCCAGTAGAAAATGTGCAGATTGACAACACTTCCTATATTCAATATGAGTCTATATGGGTCCTCTTTATGGTCAATAATGAAGCAGGAACAGATGAAAAAATATCTGGCTGAAGAGTTTAAAGACTGGCATATATGTACACTCTTTAATAGGGAGACGCATGGTTCTTGCAAAGGTGAGGAAAAAATGCTCCCCCTCTGGACGATAACTCTAATTATGTTTTACCTTTTTTCATAAAGTCATAACTACTATGTTTAATCAAAATAGTAATATATTTTGTTGCATTATATACCCTAGAAAGACTGAATTATCATAAATAATGTGCAATGTGAGATATGTGTGCAGCCTTTTTAAATAATGTACTATTAATTAAATCTGCTCAGAAGTACTGATCAAACGTGTGACGAAAGGCTAGAAAAGAAAATTCCCTTAACTAAGTTGGTTTGTATTGCTGCATTCTATCTATGGTATAATTTTGTAAATAGATGTTGGACCAATGGATCCTGCCCTGAAATGTGGATGTTTTTCATGGCATAAGAATCAGTCTCACTGTGATTACATCATACAAAAGGTATTGCCTTCCTCAGCACAGTGCTACAATAAAACGGTTTCTGGCCCTGATCATCTCTACCCATTCATTATGAACACACTGAACAGGACTGAGTCTTTATGGGAAGCTCTTGCTTGGAACCATTACTGTACTGGGGAATAGCAACTTGCATCTTCATATGATGTGTCAGACATCACAGTAGTCTATAATAAAAGGTCACATTGCTGAATAGCATGGGCATAAAAACATTAGCATCACTATTAGAAGTGTACAATATCTACCTTAGATATGGAAATGAGACAACATTTCACTCTCTGCACTTTTGATAAAATAGCACTTAGATTTTTAACGTGAATCAAGAACATCACGGACCACTCAGGTAACACACAAGTAGACCCTGTATGATAAAGTACAACCACAAAACAAGTGGGCATGTCACCACAGAAAAGGAGCTACATTGGCTTCTTGTGGCTAGGTCTGGACTGTGTGAGGATAGTGGTTCCACAATCATACTCCACAGGTTATCTGATGGTGCAGTAGGCAGTAAAATCAATATACAGTGATATGTGTTTTCTATAGCTGCTGGCCTCAATAAGACAGAATGTAATAATATGAAATGCTACTCCACTGTTTGTGTTTTTTTCCAGGGTTGCATCTACTTCAAGTTGCCAGTGCTAAGACCCTGTTGGTGCTAAGCAGTCATGTGGCACTGTGCCAGTGCTAAGTCGCTGTTGGTGCTAATCAGTTATGTGGCACTGTGCCAGTGCTAAGGCCCTGTGGGTTCTAAGCAGTCATGTGGCACTGTGCCAGTGCTAAGCCCACGTTGGTGCTAAGTAGTCATGTGGCACTGTGCCATTGCTAAGTCCCTGCTGGTGCTAAGAAGCCACGTGGCACATTGCCAGTGCTAAGGTCCTGTTGGCTCTAAGCAGTCGTGGCAATGATACATTGCAGTACAATTCTTTGGAATGCAAGACTTCACAAAGTGTTCATGCATTCAGTGATCTAGCATTTCTTTGGTCTCTGAGGAAGAGATATATAACATCTCCCCTTCAGTACAATTACTTGACTAACGCAGTGGGTTACATGCCATAGTTTTTATATACAAGAAAAAGAAACTTAATAATTGGCACTCGTAAAAGTTGTAAGAATATGTCCTCTTTAGGGAGTAATACTAAATAATGTTATATCTGTGGTTGTAGTATGTACCTGTGTGAGGGCAACTGAAAGATTTATACAGCCTATGAAGATGAGTAAAGTCTGCGTTAATAAACAATGCCCACACTGTAATGCTATAAATTTGATTTATTTACAAATGCATTTTCTATGGAGTGTTTTAGTAGGCAAAGCAGAGAATATTTAAAGCATGTTTGATGAAGCATCTAAATGAATGTAAGGTAAGTTGCAATGAATCCATTATTTATCAGCATTTGTCCACAAATTATAGTAACAACTTTTTGTTTCAGGGTTTAGAAAACGTTCTCCCATGTAAAAGAGTTGGCAATTCCCATAATAATACGGAATATAGAGAACACATTTGGCACAACTAATTACATACTTGCCAATCTCCAAATATTAAGGAGGTGTTCTCTCTAAAACCAGTGTTAAAAATAGAGGACACTGAAATATAAATGATGACAGACTGATTGTTAGTTGTATATTGAAAGAACATTTGTTGTAATAAATGAACATACCTGAGTAAAGAATAAAGTCAGAGAATGTTTATTCCTACCAAAGATGGTCTGTTTACCAGTTCAACAGCCCAAACCAAGCCTTCGCACGTACTGGCAGGCACAGCTTTTGGCCAGTATCCAGGCTTGTATCACTTAAATAATAAGGCTTCATCACCTCCTGCAAATCTATCACAGTCTTAGAGCACTCAGGAGCTGCCAAAAGAGATTTCAATGTTAGCAGGTGATACTGACTGGTCATCTAACAATATCCTCCTGAATCAAGATGAGGGACTAGACTGCACATGCTCTGTGTTGGCATGACAGTTCTTGCCTGTGTAACACAAGTTAAAGGCATTTGTCACAAATGTCTTACTCCTAAAAGGGTGATGATGCAATCAACTGGTCTGACATTTGTTAAAATTCCATCTTCATAAAACATGACCACTTCTTATGTTGATTTGACTAGTTTTGAGCATAATTTTAGCTATATGTTAAGGAGGAGGAGCATAAACTTTAGTCATATGTTGGTGTTGCTCAGTGATTTCATTTTTATCTCATTAGCATATTGTTAGAGCTGTTAGATAACTTATTCAGCTTGCAACAACTGCTGTTTTGAGATAGTTCTGCTTACTACTCTAGCAAAACTCTTGGTTGACAAGAAAACGTATTAGCTGGAATTTTTCAATTCTAGACTAAGATCTTACTCATAGATTTTCATAATGTCTTATGCAAAATCAAGAGGTAAAGTTTCATTCATTACAAGGCCTGCCAATAGACTAATAACAGATGATGCATGTGAAGAAGGCAGAGTTCATAGTAACATCATTCAAGTGACATGTACAAGGACATATTATGACACACTGTAAAATACAGCCCATAAAGTCAGATGTAGATTAAATATGCACAGAAATGCAAGTGGAATGGCTAAATAGGTGAGTAAAGAAGAACAATATTTAAACAGACTTAACAATTACGGGGATTGTTTAGTGTCTGTTTTAGTGATGGGGTAGAAATAACTCAACCATAATGTAACTGTCCATACTAAATATTACCATTTGGTGGTATGTTAGACTAATAAGTGCATGTTTGATGAGTTGGAGAAATACACTACTCATAGATCTTTTACTGGGATACAGAGAATATACATAATCTTCATATATCAAACAATGAACTGCACACTGTATTAAGCATTGGGGTTATTGCCCAGTGCCTAGCGTGGATATCAGAAAGTACTTGGTAATATATGTATCAAATTAGCAACACTGGTTGGTTTATTTATTTATTTAGTTAGTTTGAAAAAAAAACATGGCCAAAGGACAGCTATCTGAATGTATTTTCTTAAACTTATAAAATATTTGCTCTTGAAAAAAAAGAGGAATGTAAATTTTAAAAATTATTCTTTAACTATTTGAGCAATAGGGCCCATGTAAAAGATGGTATGAGATGGCATTGACTTTTATAGGCAAAGTTACAGTTATAAAAGTTGTTGTTGGGTCTTTCGGCTTTTCCCGGTTAGGGGTCACCACAGCGGAACTCCGGTCCGCTAATGATTGGCAGTAGATTTTTATGTATCGAGTTGCCAGCTCTGATGCACCACCTTCAACGAAGGTACGCCCATTCATGCATGTCTCTATACAGAAGACGCTTTAGCTGAGAATAGAATAGGACAGTGTCTTACTGTGAGGCGACAACGCTAGAGCAGCACCACCACCGCAGTGTTACAGTTATAAAAGTCATTCCCAAAAATTATCCTTAGGCTTGTCTTTGCATTCTGTGTCATACCCAGTGCTTAGTTGGATGAGATGTAAACTGTCATTCTCGTTGTGTTAAATGAGACTTAATGAGATTCCCTTACGGCGATCAGGAGTCCTTCATTGTATCAGCCACACAATAGGGGGTCTTAGAAGTAATTGTGTCTGAGATGAGGCAGTGTTCATCAGGAAATTCCTTAAGGCATTATCCTAACCTCAAGTATTACTCGATAGATCAGTGAGAAAACATATGATCAATTCAGCCACAAACTTTCAAACTCTAATAGTCAAGCTAATGTCATTTATTGTGGACTTTATTAGTAAATTATGACTTATTAAGCCAGTAGTTAAAAGGCCAGTAGTTCATTCACACTGAATAGATTCTCTCTCTGTGTAATACTTGGCATGTGTGTATTAACATTTGGTATTATCATTTGACAGTAGCATTTATAATGATAGCATACTCAGAAGATATTTTTACCTAACATAGAGCCTGCCATACAAAGAAAGTAGCCTCTATGTCACATTACTGCATTTTAGAGATAAAATTGTAACACTGTCTCCTGATCAATTTATTTTAGCCTTGCCAAGACAGATGTCGTGACACTTCAACAGAAGATGCATGGAAGATTGATGGCATAGTAAAATCAGTTCTTCAGTTTTCAGATAGCCAATAAATTATCAAACAGAAGCTGCCATTAGAAGGAACATGCATAACCTACTGAGAATTGAATCCAGTACCCAGAACATGATCACCATGTTTAAAACAGTAAGGTCTTGACTCACATTTTTTTCTGATCCTCTCTTATACTTTGAGCATTGTAAAGTGCACATATAAGAACAACTGATAAGTAGTTCCTGTATTCAAAACAAAGCCACATTCCACTGCATTTTGTTGCAGAGCATTAGCATAAGCCCACTCACTGAAAAGGGGAACTGAGTGCCTATCTTATCCAGTATTCTCATTTGAATAACTCTATACATCACTTCTGCTGGCATCCATTTATGTAGAATTGTCTGTACTGAAATGGATCAGGACCCTGAATCACTAATGCCAGTAGCTACTGTATGTCTTCTTATAATATAACCTTTATGTGTTCTCTGATGGTCAGAATTACAATGGGACTGTCTGAATGACAGGCAATTAAGTTCGGATCAGCGGAAAAAGGCAAACAATATTCATTTTGTCCATTCTCCCTTGTGGGGCTTTTGCTTCATTTATTTATACTCCAAGTATCAGCATGCTGTAAAATTTTAGAGCAAACTTTCTCTGCTCAAGGAAATGCCATTCAAGCAACTTGTGCTAGTCAAATGTAATTCATTACTCTGTCTGTTCAGGCATTGTTATTTTATCATATATGTGCCTGCATATGTTGGTCATTTATCATGTGCCTCAGTGAGCAACACAGTAATGACTTCCTAGTATTATTTATTTATTTGTTGACATTTATTTGCAATTCTTTAATTATTTGCATAAGATCCATAGGTAGGTTAGTATTGTTAGTTACTCTTGTGGGTCATTTTAAGTCTAGCCAATTTCCCTTGAAGGTAGGTAGCACACTCTGTACCTTGTGTATCTGAGATAAACACCTTAACCTTTATGCCAAGCTATTCAGCATCCATACTCTGGTGGGAAAATCTATACATAAAATAATGTTTACTGGAAGAAATACACAGGTGCAAAGAATTAACAGTTCTCAAGACAGCTTTACATGTCAGATTATGTTAAAACTGTTATAGGAAAAATACAGGAAGCAGCATAGATAGATCACTAGATAGACAGATGAGTAGGCAAATATATAGACAGACAGACATTCAGATATAAACAGTGTATTGGTGGTTCTATCTCTGTCTATACTGATTAGCATTACAAACACTACATGCAAACAGCTCATCAGAAACTGAGGTATAAAGAAGTAAACAGAATATTGATTCTCACATCTTGAATGCATAGACAAAAGTAGCAAACTTAGCTCCTCTACTATTTATCTGAAAATAATTATCAGAAAAAACAGATAAGTGCATGTCTGAAGAAGTTGGATCGTCCTTGTCATGTGTTATTAGTGCACCAAAACTGGAAAAGTACCCCTATCAGCTAATCAAAATGCAAAAATAGCAACAAACTGTGTGTGTGTGTGTGTGTGTGTGTGTGTGTGTGTGTGTGTGTGTGTGTGTGTGTGTGTGTGTGTGTGTGTGCGTGTGTGTGCGTGTGTCTGACTGACTGTATATATGTCTCTGTGTGCCTCTACAAGTCAAGGTGGAGCTAACTCAGTGAGCAGTTGTACGTGACAACACTGATATGATGCTACAGATGGAGATGATGATGCCAAAGACCTTACTAAACCTGAAGATGACCTTGCAGCGTTTGTCTTTTTCTCTGTCTATTACAATGGTAGTACCACCGTGAACATAGTCAGACATAGACCCCAAAGAGCAAACAGAATAATAAAAATAAAAACAAAATAATGACACTTGTACAAGTCTTGCAAACTGGAATAAAACCTAACAGCAATGATACTGAATGTGTTCAGAAAACATCATTTCTCATCCCCCACCACTCATGAATTATCTATTGCACCACTGTGGAAACATGCCACTACATTAAATACTTGTCTGATGGATATCTGTACAGTAGTTGTTTGTAATCATGATTGCTTGGTTGCTTAGTAATCTAGGCTGCAATAATGAGAGCTTAGTTTAGTTTCAGTAGCTTAATTTCTGTGCCAGATCTGATTTATGTTGTATTGTTCTGAGCTCTCCTTGAGTAAATGAGGCTGAAAGGAATGCTGAACAATGAAATAAATAGATGAAAAGCATACATCACTGTAAATGTTGACAGCTTATTTGAAATATAAAGCAAAGGATATCATGTTAGGTTTTGCTCAGTTAATATTTTCATGAAAGAATCAGCTGCAAGCACACATATACACGCGTGCATACACACTCACACAGACACATACAGGCAGGCATGGATATATATACACATGCATACTTGCATTCTTGGTACTACCACTTGTAAACTAGCTAGATAGCATAAAATCAGATTACACTGTGCCAGATTAAGGAATATACTCATCCAAGCATATCTGCTCTTAACCGGAAATCTGAGAGGGCCATTACTTATAATGCAATGATTAAATCTCTTGACCCCATGCAGCTCATTAAGGAGTCCTTATATCTAAACCTGAGTCACTTCAAGTATTTACTCTTATTGTTTGAATTGGATGCTTCGAGCAAGAAGGAACAAGCTACATGTGTTTGTGTCGGTGTGCTTCTGTGTGTGTGTGTGTGTGTGTGTGTGTGTGTGTGTGTGTGTGTGTGTGTGTGTGTGTGTGTGCTCGTGCATGTGTGTCTGTGTGTGTGCATATAAATATTATATATATATATATATATATATATATATATATATATATATATGAATTTATCCGACTTCATTGAAATCCTACATCTTCGAATCTCAGTTCATCATCAATGAAAATACCAAGATCGCACTTCATTGAAGCAGCAGAACAAGGAAGATTTTCCCACAGTAAGTAACCAGTCACCCAAAAAGAAACCATACCTAACATACACCATCCCTAGCCCTACAATGACGGGGGCTGCACCCCCCCACACCCCCCTAACTAAATATAACAACTCCGAGATTTCACTCCAGTTGGGAAAAGGGCAAAGTTCATGGTCTTGCACTAGTTACTTACCATGGCAAAATCTTCCTTGTTCCACTGCTTCCATGAAGAATGATTTTGATATTTTGAGTGTGGATGAACTGAGATTCGATGATGTGGGATTTTGACTAAGTCAAGTAAACCCAGATATATTTACATATATATATATATATATATATATATATATATATATATATATATATATATATATATTTAATGGTCTATGTCAGAAGTTTGAGTTTTCAGAAATTCAGAATTCATATTATCGAGATGATATGATCAAGTTTCTAAAACCTCAAACTTCAAAAAACAGTAAAGCAAATCTTTTTTACGTTTTTGCTGGGGGGACAGGCCTCCTGCACTCCCACACCCCCTGCATATTATCAGCTCTGGGATTGCAATGAAAACTCGAGCTTCTGAAGGGGACCCATACATATATATATATATATATATATTTATTTATATATATATATATATATATATATATATACATATGTAAATATATCTGGGTTTACTTGACTTAGTCAAAATCCCACATCATCGAATCTCAGTTCATCCACACTCAAAATACTCAAAATCACTGGCTGTGCACCTGTAGTAAACCTGATTAACTTTCCACTACTTATACTCTACTTCAAAATTATCTCCTACTTCTTACCTACTTACTTGCTCCCCTTTCTATAGCTAATCACTTCTAATTTCCCTTATTCTTAGCCCTCTTTTCTCTTACTTCCTACCTGTATCAATATCTTACAAAGCATTTTTAACTTTATACAATGTCTTTGGACTTTAACTGTGTGTGGCAGTAATTATTTCATTTAATATCTTTATCATACTTAGTATTTTATGTTTGTATAGGTATTTTTTTGTTTTACTTTATGGACTGTGTGAGTCAGTAATTAACTCACTTAGTAATAATAAGTAACTGTAGAGTTGTTAGTTTTTGTCTCTTCAAACTTTCTTTAAAACACAAGTATGTTTTCCTTTATTGTATTCACTGTGGAGCTTTTCTCCCCGGGCCTCTACTGAAAATGGAAATATCTCCAGCTAGACTAGCCCGGTCAACAAATGTAAAATAAAAAATAAAATAAATATATATATATATATATATATATATATATATATATATATATATATATATATATATATATATATATCTACACACACACAAATAGATAGATATGAGAGACAGCAATTAAACTGACTTTCAGTAATATCAGCATGTGTTTTGTGAACACACTTTGGTCAACAAAACAGACGGCTGACAATTATGTGAGAGGGCTAATTTACTAGAGTTGAGGAATATGCTGTTTTCCTGGTATTGTGCAATCTCAGAGTTAAAATATATATAATTAGCAGTTATGGAGGGTGGAGGGGGCTTTCTTTTTGGAGAAAACATTGTTTTATTGATGCATGCTCAGAGATTATGTCCTGAAGCATGAGCAGTTGAGTGCCAATGTTATTTATGTTATTTTATTTATTTTGTGTTGATGTTTGCTACGTTGACATTTGTCTGTTTAAGGTCACATGCCTGTAAATAGATGTGTGTGTGTGTGTGTGTGTGTGTGTGTGTGTGTGTGTGTGTGTGTGTGTGTGTGTGTGTGTGTGTGTGTGTGTGTGTGTGTGTAGATGTACGTATGTGCAAAGTCCTCAGCTGCACAGAAATGCAAAATATGTGCTTTTGTGAGCCATTCTTCTGTAATCATCAAGTTTTTTTTAATTTATTTATTTATTTTTTATTTATTATTCTCTTAAAAGATTGGTCACTGACCAAAATATAGGCAGAAATATTTAGGTGGTGCAGCTAAGTGCTACCATTTCCATGTGTGCATGTGAAGTGAGAGGCAAGTATTATCAGGCATGGTGATGCCCACTAGTGCTTTTAGTGTCTGTTTGGAAACAGCAGCCATAATAAGCATGCCAAGCAAAAGGTTATTAACAGAATGGCATGGTGGAAGGCAGATCATGAAAGCTAAACACTGCTGACTCTTGCACTTGAACATAGATGCTGAGGAGTGTGGGGACCAGGGCGAAATAACCTCTATGAACTGCAGTAGAAGACTGAGAGGAAGAATGAAGTGAGCTGGCTACTGGATGGAAGCAAACTCGTGAGTAAAGCTTTCTGATGTTTTTATGGGCCAGACCAGGGAGAAAAGATCAGAATGAAAGGGAGAAATGAATTAGTCAAAATGCATTGTTTTTACTGTGCATAGAATAACATGTACTGTAATGTAATGAATTACCATTGTAACAATATGTGTGTGTCTACTAAAATGCTTCAAATAATGTATTGATAACATTTTTTAATTCAGAGACTCATAAGTACAAATCCCAGACTAACTAGAATAATTAAGGAAAATGAGGAAGCACATATACTAAGCCAGACATTGCTTATTCCCAATTCTCTGAGCTTTGTCATTCTTAGAGTTAGTACAAATAAGTAGCAGGGGAGTAGGGGTGCAGGGGCTTCCCCTCTGCAAAAAGTAAATTTGAAGTAGAACAGCAATCATCAATATGGGTCTTGTAGATAAAACAATGAGCCAATATATTGCATAAAACTTGAAAAAAAAACACAAAAAATAAGAATAAAATGCACACAGTAAAAAAGAAAATCATCATCCTAACCTCTAAGTATTTTGGACAAGTACCTAATTATAACACTGTATCTAATGGAAGAATCGTTTTAAATAATTCCTTTCATACTATGACAAATATTTAACTTCCCTTTCATATTTTTCAATGAGCACACCTATCTTAGGTTAATGTTTATATTGTCACCTTTACATCATAATTTTAGTTTTTTGATTTCTTTATCACAAACAAAATATATCAAGTTGACATCAACAAGAGAGAATGAAAAGCAGGTTTTATCAATTTCTAATCATAAATTACATTGTTGCAGCTTAAATACCCCCCAAAAGAGGATTCTCATCATTCTCAGTACATGAAGGAAATTGATCAATAAATACAATCACGTGTTCAGTTAAGATAAGATTGTCTTACCTAAGGGTTTGCATAAATGATTGACTATCTTTCCAAACCTTCTGTAATGCATCATTTTAAAAAATATGCCCCTAACCTAACTCTTCATTATACCTCCAGCATATATTATGTTGTTCGTTAAACACCTTACCAGTCTTGCATAGAGTGTAGAAAGTCCCATGAATATATTTCATTGTGAATATTTACATGAAAACTAAAATAAGTAGCTCTGATTGGGGGCTGGCATAATATCTAAGGTTTTCATCTTCACAGACACAAAGTACAGGATTGATTCACACCTTGGGAGCATGGCTTGGCTGAAAAGGGTCCCAGGGGCTATTAGCCTAGTAGTTACATGTGAAACAATAAACTACAGTAGATTTTAAACTCACCAACTTCTTTTTATCATTTAAGTGGGAATAAGAAGATTTAATCACATAATTCCGAAGTGAATCTAGAAAAATGGTTTCATATAATGGGAATATTATAAATATATGAAAATAATACCTGCAATTTATTTTCTGTTTACAGCAAAATCAAGATAATACATCACTTTAGGGAAGCTAGTCGTTTCAGACTTGGGAATACTTTGGAATTGTTGCCATTGAAAATTTCTGGCATATATAGCCAGCCAATACCTTTTCATTTTTGGTATATGAAATAGGTGGTAGGTGGAATATCCTTATATATACTTCATTTGTTGAGAAAATGTTCTAATGATAAAATGTTTGTATTACCCAAGCACTTACTACAAAACAAAAAATAAAAAAATCAGGCTGGTTCCTATTTTTATTGGTATTAATTGTACCCATGAATTCTAATGCAATAGAAAAAGTTCAGTACTTCATCTGATTGTATTTAATTCTAGCATGGTTTCAATATATCTTGCAAATATTTTGCTTCTGTCAGACTTGGAGTATATGTGAAATACTAAGAATGTTAGCTAATGTTGTAGCCACTGCATGTATTTCTTAAATGTGCCTGTGTCATTGCATTCTTAAATGTTATTCTAATTTTTATACAAGCACATGCATATATTTCTATATAGCATTGTAAACCATCATTTTTTAAGATATAAGCTAATATATACATGCTGATATTAGGGAAATCAATGCTTCACTTTTCTTAAGGCTTTATGTGACTTTTTTTTTAAAAAAGTATTCTGTCTATAGTGTGACTGTAAAAACGATAAAAGAATGTTATTAGTTTTACTATTTTGAATTTTACAAGAGGGTTGTGAATTAATTTATAAGATATATAATAGCTTGAGCAATAATATTATTTTTATAAGATATATTGTATTTATAAACTGTATAATAGTTTGAGAAATAATATCTTTATAAGATATTATTTGGCTCCAAAGGTAAACTAATCAGTCTAGTCTAACATAACATCTTAAAAATATATTATTTGGCATGAAAGATAAAATAAATAAATAAAAGGATCAGTCTATCATGATAAAACAGCCATTAATATATTAACATAAATTTATTTTGATAATGGGATCAATTTACTTGAAAGATCTACTACAAGATAATGTAACTGCATAGTCAATCACTTTTTCACTTCAAGCAGGATGAAGATGGGTTTCAGACTTGTTTTAATGTATGTGACAATCTAGCAATGATAATTTTTTTATCTGGAAATTTGGTGACCAATAAAGATGTTATCTCATCAGAACAATGCTCAGGAGATCTCCCTAATTGGCTAAAACAGGTAATGGTGGTTCCCAAAACATGTGGTCTGAAGAAGAGAAACAGTCAGAAGATGACCTAACCTTTTTTTAGCTCACCAGAATTACCACAGTGAAAACAACGTTCATATGTTCTAACAATGTCCCTCATACAGAGGCAAAGGAGAGTGAGTGGGACAGGAAGATGATGTAGACAGGAAGAAGATGTTGAGTGAAATCATGATGGTTTCAGCATTACTAATCATAGAATGTACACATTTACATACCAGAATTGGAAATTTTAAGTTGTGGTTTTATTAATATTTCATAGCAAAGAGAGTACACAAGTTAAATTTAAATTATGTACTGAAAGATGTTGAGACACAAACTGATTAAACTGAGTTCTGAAAATAATAATTTTTACTCCACCATTGACAAATATTTTACAAATGTTTCAAAGTAAGTGTGTGTGTGTGTGTGTGTGTGTGTGTGTGTGTGTGTGTGTGTGTGTGTGTGTGTGTGTTTGAGTGAAAGAGTTTTATCACACAACAAATCTCAGAAAAAAGTTCTAACATGACTTTACTTCAGAAATGAATTTTTAATGGACACATGAAAATTATTCAACATGACAATTGCATTTGTTTCACAAATACATCAACAATGTTTTGTGTGGCACGTTAAACAGCAATGAAGTATCTCCACATGTTTATGATTTTTTGCTAACAAACCTAGGTGCTATCTCTCTCTCTCTCTCTCTATATATATATATATATATATATATATATATATATATATCAAAAATATACAAGATACCTGTTGAAACCTATAGTTAGTGCTGATAGAAGTAAGACACACTATTTTCTTTATATTCTGATAGGATATTAAATTGGATTGTACAACATTTTTCTTGGCAATTTTTTAGAAGAATTAAGTAAGACAAATTTTGACAATATGCATGTTGAGTTCTACCTCATAACATTTTATATGGTGTGTTATTTTATCAGTGATTCCACACAGTGAAAGAATGTTATGTTAAGAAGCTATTTATCAGGGTAAATGTGTTTATCTATTTTTCAGATGAACAACATTTGTATTTGTATTCAGAAATGATTCTGAAGATTTTTTTTTTGATTGGATACAATATTTTTAGACATATACAGTAGATTGTGATGGGAGCAATGTTTGCTCCCTTTTTTGCTAGTTTACTGATGTCTCAGTTGGAAGTCTGTCAGTTGTATTTGAGAGATGAGCCCAGGTCAATATACTTTCATAAATATTTTATAGATGACATGTATTTTTACACAGACAAAGGAAGAAAGACACTTGATTAGTTTCCTAGAACACATGAATGAGATTAATATTTGTTTTAATTTACTTCTAGATATCCTCAAATTAAAGTTACATACTTGGATATGAACAGCATCCACATCTAAAACAGAAGTTTTCAGAATATATAGTAAACCAGAATTTAAGAATTTTTATTTACATAGCAATGGATAAAACCCACCTCATGTGAAAGAAAATGTAGTAGAAATCAGATTATAAGGATGTCTAGGTTGATCACTGATGACACTGCATTTGATGAATAAATATATAGAAAGAACTTGTTTGCAAAAGGTTACAGGGCAAGTTTTATTAACAAAGTACTTGATAAAAAGAAATGAAAGAGATTTATAGATTTGTACCCTATTTTAAGACATGATTTGTAAGAATAATCATTCAAAACAGGACTAGCGACAAAAATACCGTATTTTATTGCTTTTGTAAAATACTTTATTTAGTCTGAAAAGTAAGGACATTTTGTCACAATACTGGAAACGATGGAGGTGAATCCTGATCTATTTCAAGTTCCATGTAAAGCACCTTTTTGTTTGCAGCAAGGGGATAAACTTTAGGAACTTGATAGAAGAATGTGAACCCACTTTATTTGTGGCTAGAATGAAACTATCATGTATAAATGTGGGGGGTTTTTTACAAATATTGATGATATATAAATGAAGGGCCAAATATATTCTTAGTCATTTGAACAGGTCTATTGGTTTTAGACACATAATAGACTGTAAAACAGTGTTTGTGTTTTCTTCAGTTACTTATCTCATCTGTGAATATTTTTATGTGAGAAAAATACAAGAAAACTGATAGAATAAATTAAGGAACATTTAAAAACAGATGATACAAAAATGTTTTATTCAAACATTTTAAAAATGTTCTTTTATGGTTTGGAAGTAGTGGAATGTAATGTGATAGGTGATGATTTCAACATTTTATTTGAGAAAAAAAGAATTGGATTGGCAACTGAGAATAAATGCAGAGGGATATTTAGATTTGCAACTGAGAATGAATGCAGAAAAATGTTCAGATTTGATCAGTGTCATTAACATTTATGAGCATGGAATTTAAGGGATTTATTGATGAGATTTAATATTATTTTTACATGTGACTTCCTTTATTCTGTGTTTCAATAGTTTTACTGGATCCATTTATTTGTTCTGAAGAAGTATTTGGAATGTAATAAAGATGAAAGCACTCAATTAGTTTGCAGCTGGTCAAGTATAGATTTATTTTTCATTTCCAACCATTTTTCATTTTTTGTCAGTTACATGATTAATTAGATTCATAGGTTCATAGGTTCATACTAGGCTATCTGCCCTGGGGCATTTATAAGCCTAGCCCGATTGTTTGGCTTACGCCACCCCTTGATTTGAGTATACTGTGCCCTTTTTAAAGTTTAGTTTACTGTGCCTCTGTCTAATAGTGACACAGAAGTAATCCCCGGGACAAACCTACGATCCCCCATCCACTCATCAAGATTCTTCTTGAAGAGAGTCAGTGAGGTGCTCTGCCTAACATGAATTGGAATTTTATTCCAGAGCGAAGGGAGCCTCTGGGTTATGAATCTGTCCCTCCAGCATGTTCTATTTATTTCTGTGCTGAGGTTCAAGTCCCTCGAGCGCATGGCTCTAAGGGATTTAGATTTACTGAGGTGAAGCATGTCCATTAATTCTAGGTTGGACATAGCTTTATATGTCAGGCATAGATCGCCTCGAAGTAGGCGGTATGCAACTGAGTAGAGCTGGAGTTTTTTAACCGAGCAGCATATGGCATCTGTTTGAGTCCCTCGATCCTCCTGGTGAGGTACTTTTGGGGTCTTTCTAATTGCTGCAGGTGTCGGGTAAGGTACATCCCAAAGGGGGCATTGTATTCTATGATGGGCCTGATGAGGGATGAATAAAGGGGCACGATTACCTCTCCTGATCTAGATGTGAATCCTTTCATGATGAGGTGGGCTATGTAGAAGGTCTTTCTAACCACTTTGGCAATGTGGTTGTCAAAGGAGAGATTGCTATCAACTTGGGTCCCCAGATCCCTAATTACTTTCTCTGTACTTAATGGGTTACCACCTATGTGGTAATTTGTGGGCACATTGTTTTTGCCAAAGGGTATGACTATACACTTTTTGGCATTTAGCTTTAGACCATGGCTCTGGCACCAGTTATCCATCTCTGCGAGACCTTTTTGAAGGATGTTTGTGTCAGCTGGAAATTCAATTATGGCGCCCAGTTTGCAGTCATCTGCGAACTTGGTGAGCCGTAGTCCTCCCACATTGGCCTGTACCTCAGAAAAGTAAATACCGAACAAGAGAGGTCCCAGGACAGAACCTTGTGGGACACCACTTGTGCCCGGTTTCGAGTCTGACATGGTTTCAGCAACTCTGACTCTGTGGGTTCTGTCTTTGAGCCAGTTTGCGACCCATCTTGTGACATAGGGGTTTATATTTAGGCTGGATAGCTTAACTATGATGCCCGAGTGGGGTATTGTAACTAGTTAATTATACTTTCATTAATTTAAATTATTTTCCAACAATTTAGTGTACTATCTAAATGCATTATCGAGTACTCTGTTTGCTAAGAATAATATAATCCAGAAACAGATGGCATGTTGAATTATTTTCTAGTATCAATTTCTTAACATCTTATATGAGAATTTTGTATTTCAGAGTTATCCAATTGTTCCATAGCTAATATGAATAATAAAGGCGCATAAGATATCCTTTCTTAGTAGTATATTCACATATTTTAATACTCTTGAGATAGATCAGATTGTACATTAAATATGTTATGGAACTTTAACATAAACATTTAATTTAAATTAAATCTAAACAGATTTAGACAATGCAAAGATTTGAAATAATTTTGTATGCCTGACCTATCTAACATAAATATCTTGTTTTAAAAATCTGCATACTCTACTAAGGTTGTGATTTTTTATCTTATCTTGTGTCTTCTTATTTAAATTGAGTACAATTTGGTCTTTATGTATCAGTGATGAAATGCAAGTTTAAAGTGCATTGGGTAAGACTGATATGAACATCAAATGATTATGTGTAATACATTGTCTGTATGAGCTGAAATGTAGCGGGTTCTTATCTTTTTTTTTAAAACTGGAACTGTGGTGCAATATTTCTAAAAAGGTATGGAATTGCATTAAAGCTAATACTGCTATAAACTTTATACATGATATTGACTTTATTTTGATGGAATATTTTATACATTCTGAAATAATACCATCAATTCTTACAGCCTCATTATCTTTTAAATGTTTACTTTGGTATTAAAGTCCCATGTCCTTAACTAAAGAGCTGCTATCCTCTTTTAGATAATCTGTTGCTGATATTTTAGTCAATAATCTTTTCCAGCATTAAATAGTGATGTTTTATATTTATGAATATATACAAATGTGTTTAACTCATTCACTCCAGGGGAGCTCAGCAAGTCTGCACTGTAACTTCCAATGGGTGGACCCTAAGCCTTTTGACAGGATCAAATTATGTCCTCACATTTCAAACAAATGTTCATATCTCTGGAACTATAATAGTTATGAAAGAAGTATAAATGGCAAACTCTTAAGCAGAAACTATTTTTTTAGTGTTAGTATTCTTTAGGTTCTAGGTCTTAAAATGAATTGTATAAGTCACAGTCAATACAGTAACTATTAGTGTCTGTTATTCTAAAAGTGTATTAATTCTGGTTTAAGCACTTGGGCTTTCAAGCCAGTTATTTTACATTAAGAGGGTTCGTGGTCTGCACTCTTGTGGGAGGAGAGGCTGGACTCTGCCCTTCTGAGCTGGGAATTTCTGGTTAAAGGCTTATAGTGCATGCATATCTGAACTGTTTCTTACTGAAGTTGGTGCGCCTTGTTTGCTGTGGCATAGACTGGATTCGGGCCTGCTGGATCTAGCTTTGTTTGTGTAACTTGAGCACTAATCCAGACATTCTCTAAAGTATTCAATGGTATTTATTACTGCTTGGTTGTAACTTGATAAAAGTGTAGCTATCATTCAAGTCTTTTGGATTAAGCACTTGGGCTTCAGACCAGTTGTTTTACATTAGGAAGGTTTGTGGCAAGCACTGTGGTGGCAGGACAGGTAGCTTTCATCCTTCTAAGTTGGGAACTGCTGATTGAGAGCCCAGTGTCCAAGTGTATTAGTTCTGGTTTAGGCACTTGGGCTTCAGGCCAGTTATTTTACATTAAGAAGGTTCGTGGTCTGCACTCTTGTGGGAGAAGAGGCTGGACTCTGCCCTTCTGAGCTGGGAATTTTCTGGTTAAAGGTTTATAGTGCCTGAATATTTGAACTGTATCTTACTGAAATTGGTTCACCTTGTTTGCTCTAGCATAGACTAGATCCAGGCCTACTGAATCTAGCTTTGTTTATATGCTTGTTGTTTGTTTGCTTGTTATTTCCCTGGAAGCTAATTCCACCTAATACGCAACTTCTCAGCGCTTCTGTGGATCACTAGTGATATCTGCATTGCTTACTGTACTTATTTCCTTGTTTCACTTGAAAGAAAGTTACTGTTTGTCGTTTTGCATTTAGTTACTTGTAACACATTGCACTCAAGTTACCTGGCACTTGCTCACTAAAGCAATTATATAAGTCAGCACTAAAAATTAAAAGCACTACACCCTCACTCCCCACTGGCCCTTGTTTTCAATTAAGGATTTCCCAATATTATTCTAGCATGTCCAAAGGTCAGTTGTCAATCTCCTCTCCGGTCCAGCTGGTGAATCTGGGAATCTTGAGGCAATGTTATAACTGCCTCATGTACACAGACAACCCTCTCCTCCTCCCACATAACACAAATACTTGCGAGAGATGCAGCTATTTAACCAAACTGGAGGCTGAGCTCTCTCAACTCAGGACTGGCAAGACCAGACAGGAGGAGAAGGCAACTACACACACAACAGAACCAGCCTCACATAATGCTACCACTCCACTGAATCAAACACATAAACACACAAAGACATACTCGGAGGCTCTGAGTAAAAATTTACCTAAACAGCAGAGGCCTCCAAAGCAGACACCCAAACAACTGCTACCTCAAGACACCCCACAAGCAACACATAAACCACAAAAGCAGTGTGCAAAGCAGTCACAGCCCTTAAGGCCAAATACAACACCAAACATACTTGTCATAGGTGACTCCATAGTCAGACACACTGACGTCCCACTCACCAGGCTGAACAAGGAGAGGGTCACAGTAAGCTGCCTATCGGGTGCTAGAATCCGCCACATAACACAAGCACTCCGGTCACTCCACAGCAAGTACAAATATGACACAGTCATTGTCCATGCTGGTGTGAACGACCTGAGACGTACCTTCCTGGACTGCATGAAAAGAGACATAGAGGAGCTCTCTGATTATGTAGCCCAGGCAGGTATGACCCTAACCCTGAGCAGTATCCTTCCTTCACCAAGAATGATGCCACAATATAGAGACAAGATGATCAGCTTTAACAATTGGCTTAATGTCTGGTGTCATTCAAAGGGGATCCAGTGTCTGTCTGCCTGGGATGACATGCTTGACAAGCCACGCTGCTTCATGAGGGACGGCTTGCACCTGTCACCCTGGGATTCCGGATATTGGCTAAGGCTCTTGCCACCCCATAGTGCCTTTTTAGGCAAGGCTCAAATTCTAAACCTACCACCCTAGAAAACAAAAATGGGAAGAAATTGAGGGTAATGCTGCTCAATGCCAGAAGTCTAAATCTCAAAATGCACGCACTCGAGGCCCTTCTCAGTATGGAGAACATCGATGTCTGTGCTGTAACTGAAACCTGGTTCAAGGCTCCTGAGAGCACCCCGGCACTATTAGGTTTTACCTCATATCATGCGTTCCGGCCCCAAAACCCGGACCACTCCACAAAAGGAGGGTGTATCCATATTCATAAAGGATACTCACACCTCCAGGTTGGTGGCAACGCATGAAGCTTCGAAACCATCCAGGTGCAACTAACCATAGGCAAAACTGCTCTACAAATTGTAGCATGCTACAGGCCACCCTCTCAAACTCAGGAACCCCACACAGCCTTCCTGAAGACACTGGAGGGTATAAATGTATCTCCAAACACCATCATATTGGGTGACTTCAACTACCCGAATATAGACTGGGAACATTACTCAAGCCCTAACTTTCTAGCCCAACGGTTCCTGGAGTTCATAAATTCAAATGCCATGGAACAGCTAGTCACTGTTCCCATGAGAGGAGAAAATATACTAGATCTCATTGTCACAAACATGGGGACAAAATGCTCCACACGAAGTATATCCCTCATTGGTGAGATCTGATCATAAACTAATCTCACTGGAAATCCACATCCCCCCCACCCCAAACAAAAAGACCATAGTGAAGAACTTCTCTAAAGCAAACTTCACACTACTCAAGACTGGTGTGGTATCCTTCAAGGCCCCTGAGTCAGAGGAAACCACAACCCAAGCTGCGGAAGCCCTTACAAATGCCTTCTATGAACACCTCCAGGACTGCATGGATCAGGCAATCCCAAATAAAACCAAGACTCTTTCCACAAAGGGCAAACGTCCAGTCTGGTGGACCCCAGCCATTAACAAACTTTACAATAAGAGGAGAAAGCTATTACATGATAGAACAAAATCCATAAAAGGGAAGTCACCCCTGATCATTATTAGTAAAAAATACGAGCACTCATAAAATCAACTAAGGCCAATTTTGAGAGAAAAATTGCCATGGATTCAAAGGACAATCATAAGGCCTTTTCAGCTATGTTAGGAACCTGGGTGGAAACTCACAGATATGCTCAGAATTAGTCCAAAATGATACAAAAATCACTGAACCCACAGACATTGCCAACATACTGGCAGACAGGTTCAGTGCAAACTTCACCCCTCTCCCCTAAAGGAGAGATAACTATCCCAGCCGAGTGTAGCCTCCCGGACATCTCAAATGTGCAGGTGAAAGCTGCTCTCTCTAAAGCTAAAACACAGCATCAATGGGACCGGATGGTGTCCCCGGCTGTGTGCTACACGAGCTAAATGAGGAATTAAACCCGCACATAAGGCAGCTGTTTAATCTCAGCCTTACCACAGGATACGTGCCCAAGGAGTGGCGTGACGGCAACTGTGGTCCCACTCCACAAAGGTGGCGCCTCTACGGACCCTGGTAATTACCGCCCCATAAGCTTAACAAGTCTAGTCTGCAAAGCTATGGAGAGGATCATAATGGAGCTCATAAACAAAGATATAGGGGACTTGCAGACATTGGACCCGACCCAGTTTGGCTTTGTCAAGGGAAGATCATGCCTTTTGAACTTGGTCGACTTCTTGAAATAGTCACCAAGGCCATTGATGAGGGAAAGGCAGTCCATACAGCCTACCTTGACCTTGCAAAGGCTTTCGACACAATACCCCACTCGGGTATTGTAGAAAAACTTACCAGCTTAAATGTAAACCCATATGTCACAAGATGGGTTGCAAACTGGCTTAAGGACAGAACCCACAGGGTTAGAGTTGCTGGCGCTGTGTCAGACTCCAAGCCGGTCACAAGTGTTGTCCCACAGGGCTCGGTCCTTGGCCCCCTATTGTTTGGCATCTACTTCTCAGAAGTACAGGCCAACATGGGAGGACTTTGGCTGACAAAGTTTGCAGATGACTGCAAACTGGGCACCATAGTGGAAAGTGCATCGGACACGGATATCCTTCAGAAGGGACTCACGGAAACAGATAGCTGGTGCCAGAGCCATGGCCTGAAGTTAAACGCCAAAAATGTATAGTCATACCCTTCGGGAAAAACAAGGTAACCCCAAGCTACCATATAGGTGGCAATCCACTAAGCACAGAAGAGGTTATCAGGGACCTGGGGACCCAGGTTGACAGTGGCCTTTCTTTTGACACTCACATTGCTAAAGTGGTTAGAAAGACCTTCTACATTGCCCACCTGATCATGAAGGGATTCACATCCAGATCTAGTGAGGTCATTGTTCCCTGTACTCTTCACTTATCAGACCAATGATCGAGTACAATGCCCCATTCGGGATGTATCTCACCCGACATCTGCAGCAATTGGAGAGACCCCAAAAGTTCCTCACCTAAAGGATAAAGGGACTCCAAAATCTGTCATATGCTGCCAGATTGAAGAAACTCCAGCTCTATTCAGTCGCATACCGTCTGCTCAGAGGTGACATGTGCCTGACATACAAGGCCATGTCCAACCCGGAATTAATGGACATGCTCCACCTCAAAAAATCCAAATCCACCAAAACCACTAGAGCAAGCGACTTAAACCTTAGCACGGATATAAATAGGACGTGCTGGAGGGATAGATTTATCACTCAGAGACTCCCTATGCTGTGGAATAAAATCCCGGTCCATGTGAGGCAGAGCACCTCGCTGACTCTGTTCAAGAGAAATCTAGACCTGTGGATGGGAGATCGTAGGTTTACCCCGGGAATCATCTCTGGGTCACTGCTGGACAGAGGCACAACAAACTAATGGGCACAGTATTTGTTCATATAAGGGGTGGCGTAAGCCACAATAATTTGGGCTAGGCTTATAAATGCCTTAGGGCAGATAGCCTAGTATAAACCTATGAACCTATGAACCTATGAACCTATTACACATGTAATACTTTGTAAACAGCTTACAATACCTCAGCAATCACTCTAGTTATACACATTCTGTCAGCAATATTTTATTCATCTAGCTGAGAGCATTCATATGTGGCGAAGGAGTTCTATGTTACTTAGTTGTTAATATATTTAGAAAAAGATGAAAATCATATCTATAAAAATTAATATTATACAAACAACAATTAATATCTGTTTACCTGCACTAGACAGACATCAAATATTAATGCAGTTGAATTTCCCATTGTGTAAGCTTTAAGATTAAATTTTAAAACCTTGTACATAGCATGGTTTTGGAATTATTGATGCAAATATGAACAAGCAATTTTTGATACCTAGAGGCTTCAGTAGGAGTTAACTGCAGATGCAACTGGAAGAATCATTTGGATGTAGTGAGTTAAAGTTATGTAATATGATAAAAAAGTACATTCTCATAAAAAGGAGATTGCATGCCTTAACTTAACTGAAATGTTTATGTATTGTTGCCAACCACTTAACATGTTCTTTTCACACCCAGTATATGTTAATCAAAGCTGCCATTCCAAAACAGTATGAGGTAAGATGAATACAATCTCAGTCATTTTGTAAAAGTCTTCAATGAAATTAATGTTTAGAGTAAATTTCTGAATAATGCAAAAAGCTGCATAACTCATAAACAAAGGATATACATTGTACAATAAAAATCAAGATGAGAGTTTACAAACTGCAGATCTACTAAAATATTTCCTATCACAAACAAAACTGTGATTTAGAGCAATAATTAAAACTAAGGAAGTGGGAGTATAGCGAATGGCAATGTTGTAATGCAAACAGGTTCTCTTAAATTCTAGGTAATTGTTAAAGAGCATAACAATCTAAACTAAACCAGTCAAACTAAAACATTTATGGGATGAAGGTGAATAGGTATGGAAGGAAGAACTAGGAGAAAATCATCAAAAATTAGTAAATTAGAAAAGTGATGACTTAGTCTAAATATAAAGAAGACAATTATTAGTCTGGATGGGTAGGTACAATAATTCATGCTTCAGAAGTTAAATAAAAGTGAGAGGAGGGGTTGACTGAGGATTACCTTACTTGTAGCTTATAATGCACTACCCTATGAACTTCCATTTAATTCAGGCATGTAAATTAGTACATTAGCCCCAACAGTCCCTAATGGAAGGTATGTTTGTGTTTTTCATCTTCTAATGACTTGATCATAGGCTACATTGACTGTGTATAACAGAGAAAGCCCATTTTTGAAACTGGATATTTTATGCCCAAGTGTTGAATACTAAAATTGGAAGAACAGCCGAGGTGCCCATATAAGAGTACATCAGCTCTCTAGTTTTCTTCAAAAGGTATATAGACTAGAGCTCCTGAAAATATGTCTTTCCATGAGCCATAAGAGAATTTAAGACATCTCCAACAACTGAGTAAGAATTAGAGAACATTTTGGCTAGTTTTATAATAAGCAAAATGTCCAATGGATAATATTCCATGTGAAGAGGTAGAAATCTGAGATAGTCTTTATATGGTATAAATTACCACTGGATAATCTTCCATGTGAAGCTTTGTCAAACTGGAAATTAGGTCACGAAGTCTGAGGTTGGCCACCCTCTAGCTTTTGTGTTTATCTAAGGGGAAGAGCTGGGACAGGATTTTGTGCTTGAAATAACAGTTCTTCGGCCTGAGTGCCCAGGAAGGGCAAAGTGCTTTAAACATTAGGAAAAAGGGAACAGCCTTCTGCTTCAGCTTTCTTAATCCTTTAAATTAAATTCTTGACTTGAAGTCTATCCCTATCTTTCAACTAACAAAAGAGAGAATTGTGGATTAAATACTTGAAAATTTGGGGTATATGGATAAAAGCAGGAATGCCTAATTTGCCTAAATTATGTATATTCATGAATGAGGTAGTCAGGGATATAGAGATGAGCAGGACATTGATAAGTTTTTATATATTTTTTTTTTTGTTATAGAATCTTATACCTAAATTTACAGTAGCATAAATGTTGCTGGCCCAAAAAAAGCTTTTTTCTTACATCACAGAAAGTAAAATCATGCAACAGCATTCATAGCTGGCCTTGGGCATAGGCCAGCTAGGCAGCAGCCTAGGGCACTGCTCTAGCAGGACAGCTTTTATGGCATTTATTTATTTTCTATAGTAAAGAAATGGTTTCTTTACTACAAATAAATAAATAAAAAAATACCAGAAAACTGCCCCTGCTAAAGCAATAAAAGACTGTGCCCGAGGGAGGAAGTCTCGTAGTTTTTGTCTTTTTATTTGTTGGCCTCCTACTACCCATGACCTCCAAAGAAAATGAATCAGGTAAGTTATATCAAAAATATTCAAAAGTGGTTTGAAGTATGAACGCGCGTGTGTGTGTGTGTGTGTGTGTGTGTGTGTGTGTGTGTGTGTGTGTGTGTGTGTGCAAGATATATATATATATATATATATATATATATATATATATATATATATGGGTCTACTGAAAAAGACAGAAAATCCACTTGTTCGAAAATGAATAGTGGATTTTCGGATACGCGAAAGTGCACTTAAGCGAAAGTGCACTTCTGCGATGAATGGTTCAGCAAACCATTAAGGAACACAGGTGCTGAAGCACACTAGAGTGGGGAAAGGGAATTTATGTGTTTCCCTACTGTAGTGCAATCTCGGAGTTGGTAGATTTAAGAAAGAGGGTGTGGGCGGCACAGCCCCCCACATGGGGGTGCAGGGGGCATGCCCCCCTGCAAAAACAATGTTGTTGTGTTCTTTATCAGTTCATTAAACCGATGTTTGCAGAAGTGCACTTTTGCTGAAGTGCACTTTCACATAACCGCGAGTCTACTGTTTATATTTAAAGAAGTGAGTTTTCCAATATATACAGTAGACATATATATATATATATATATATATATATATATATATATATATATATACACATATTTGGGTCTACCTAATAGCACTGACACTCCAAAACACTGACAACGAAATAACCAACATGACAAAACCGAAAAAAAAAGAAAGTTCAAAAACACGAAACTTCACATGCCCGACAAACCACAATCCCGACAATCAGCAAAACAAATACCTTTCCCGGAAAACACACACACAAAACAAGCACACCAAAAACCTTACAAACCTACACTAAACCTTACATACACAGCTATCTATGCATTAATCTTAACCCAAACCCTAACCCTAAGGTCCGTCACTATCGCACACTTACCTTACCCGCACCCTAACCCTAACTCACTTAATCCACCACTAACCCTTAAGTTTGTCACTATCGCACATGTACCTTACCCACACCCTAACCCTAACTCACTTAATCTGCCCCTAACCCTCAAGTCCGTCACTATCGCACACTTACCTTACCTGCACCCTAACCCTCACTCACTTAACCCGCCCCTAAACCTAAAGTCCGTCACTATCGCACACTTACCTGACCCGCACCCTACCCTAAAGTCCGTCACTATCATACATTTACCTTACCCATGCCCTGACCCTAACGTCCTTCCCTACCACACACTTACCTTAACATGTCGGTGTTCTCAGCGTCGGGATTCTCAACTTTTGGTCTTCTCCGTTGTCAATCTTCCAGTGTCGGTATTCTCGTTGTCGGCGTTGTGCACTTTCGGCGTTTTCAGGTAGACCTATATATATATATATATATATATATATATATATATATATATATATATTTTTTTTTTTATTGATAATAACAGACAAACAGATCTTTTGGATGGCTAGGGGCTAGTTAGTCCTCAGCTGTTTTTCGACATGCAATAACAAGCATTTCATTTAGACTCCATATCCTTCAGAAAATGCATGGTAATGCAAAACCTGTCTTCTGAGTTTATAAGAACAATATTTAAAATCTGGCCCTATCCCTCCCCAATTAATTTTGACATTGCCCAGGTCTCTTGTGCTTAACAGGTTAGGAGGCATGTCCTATATATATATATATATATATATATATATATATATATATATATATATATATTTTTTTTTTAATCCTGGCAAACCACTGAGGATTACAGTCAAAAATGCCAGACATTACAGTTCTGTGCTTCTATCCAGTAAATGTTTGCAATGCAAAATCTGTTGCTCTACATAAAATGGTGCCCTATTTGTTGAGAATATGACCAATGGTTGCTTTTAGCTCATTATTCTGAAATGTTAAGATTACTCTGATTTGTGTAAGGGGAACTTGGAATACTTCAATGTACACCTACTGTTTCCATGGAACAAAGTTTAAATACAGTCCAGGGATATCATGTCTAATTGTAAGTGCAGGATGGAGGTGGGAGCTGTCTGTAGAAAGTAACTGACTGTCTTGTCTACTTGGTTTAAAGAATCACTGTCTGGCTTTCCTGGATTGTTGCACATTTGCAGGATTATTGCCATTTATGTGAAGCAGCTTGCAATACTTTTATGTGTGGCTGTTGTTTCCATGAAACAAAGATGAAATACAAGGTATAGCTTACTTTAAACATACCTCACCATTTTCTTGCAGGTTTGGGAGTGGGTTTGAATGACTGATGATGAGAGAGGAATGCCCATATGCAGCAAGGGGACTGCTGCTTCATGCCCCTCCCCCCACAGAGCCCCCATCATGTATACAATGTCAAGTTTTACTAACACACTTTATAGTCCTGTGGAGGGAGTCACA